>NC_133130.1:185192366-185492366 GCF_048418815.1 Hemitrygon akajei
CTAACCCTAACCCTAACCCTAACCCTAACCCTAACGCTAACGCTAACCCTAACCCTAACCCTAACCCTAACCCTAACCCTAACCCTAACCCTAACCCTAATGCGGGGGGGCCCTAGCCCTAACCCTAACCCTAACCCTAACCCTAACCCTAACCCTAACCCTAACCCTAACCCTAACCCTAACCCTAACCCTAACCCTAACCCTAACCCTAACCCTAATGCGGGGACCCTAACCCTAACCCTAACCCTAACCCTAACCCTAACCCTAACCCTAACCCTAACCCTAACCCTAACCCTAACCCTAAACCCTAACCCTAACCCTAACCCTAACCCTAACCCTAACCCTAACCCTAACCCTAACCCTAACCCTAACCCTAACCCTAACCCTAAACCCTAACCCTAACCCTAACCCTAACCCTAACCCTAACCCTAACCCTAACCCTAACCCTAACCCTAACCCTAACCCTAACCCTAACCCTAATGCGGACCTTGATAATGAAAGGCATGGTCCAGATTAACCTGGCTTTATTATATTAGCTCATTCGCCATAGCAGTTCATATACTGTCATTTAAAATTCTGTATTCTAATATCTCCTAGTCAAACATATATATTCACTAGTTTAAAACTTAAACCTAATCTTAAAGTTTAGATGGGGTATACACCCCCACAAACCCTACTAAAGTTTAGATGGGGTACACACCCCCACAAACCCTACTAAAGTTTAGATGGGGTACACACCCCCACAAACCCTACTAAAGTTTAGATGGGGTACACACCCCCACAAACCCTATTCACTCCCCGATTAACCCTGGCTTTAGCCCCACAAACCCAAAGCACATCCTGATTGACCCTTGCTAAACCCCCATAGACAGTGTCCCGTGTCAAGAGGGGTAATTTCAACAGGAATAAGTGTTGGGTCTGATTGGTGAAGGCGTCGGCCAGTTTAAATATATCCACTAGCCTAAAATTTAAACCTAATCCTAAGGTCCAAAAGGGGCATACACCCCCACAAACCCTAGGAACTCTGGCTTCAGCTGTACAAACCTAAAGCACACCCTGACTGATCAACAGGGATAAGTGTTGGGCCTGGTTGGTAAAGGCGTGGGCCAGTTTAAAGTGGCAGGATCGTGTGAAACTGAATCTCTGGTGGCGAGATCAGAAAGCACAAGAGGGCTGAATTGCCCACTGCCTGTATGGTTTAAAATTTAAACCTAATCCAGATGGGGTGCACATCCCCATAAATTTTAGGCACTTCCCGATTAACTCTGGTTTTAGCCCCACAAACCCAAAGCACACCCTGATTGACCTTTGTTAAATCCCCATAGACCTAGTGCTCCGGGTCGAGAGGGGTAAATTTCAACAGGGATGAGTGTTGGACTTGGTTAGTGAAGGCGTCGGTCATTTTGAAGTGGCAGGGTCGTGTGAAACTGAATCTCAAGTGGCAAGATCAGAAAGCACAAGAGGGCTGAATTGCCCACTGCCCGCATAATTTCACCCTAATTTAGTAAATTCCCATAAACTGGATATTCTGTGTTAAGAGGGGCAAGTTTCAATAAAGGCAAGTGGTGGACCTGGTTAATGAAGGCGTGGGCCAGTTCAAAGTGGCAGGGTCACGTGAAATTGAATCTCAAGTGGTGAGATCAAAAAACACGAGGGGGCTTTTTTGCCCACTGCCCGCATAATCTCAACCTAACCTTACAGTGACACGCTCTTCATTCTCCAGGCCACTGGAGGCCAATAAGAAGGCTTAGATATTTAAACCCAAATGGACAGTGTACCTTTAAGAGTTAAATAAGTAAGGCTGCTTGGTATCCTAGCAACAGATAGGGTCTGCAGTTGGAGTGGTCAGACAGGTTTTAGGACACAATAAAAGTGGAGATGGAGTCCCGGGCTAGGGACGTTTTAACCGGATAGCATTTTTCAGAGACCTCCCCGGGAGACCGGAGTGATGGGAGTAAGTGGATTTGGTCTCCCAGGCGGGAGTCAAGCGTTGTTGGAGGCAGTTTGTTGGAGTTAAAATGGTTGACCCAAGATACAAAACTAGTGGTAAGAATATTATTGTTTTATTTTCCATGTAACCCTTGGCATATAGATGCCAGGTAGTGATTTTTTTAAAAAAATATCATTACCCTTAGAATTACATGCCTCTCATTATTGGTCCCTGGGAGGAATACAGGCAGTGTCTGAGCCTGACACTGTTGGGCCACCTCGAGTAGGGTGTCTAGTGATTAAAGGCCCGAAACACCTGATGATCCGAGGTTACATTACTGATGATGTGTCCCAGTGCACACCCGGTTCGTTGAACCAAGTGGTGTCGGACCTTGATAATGAAAGGCATGGTCCAGATTAACCTGGCTTTATTATATTAGCTCATTCGCCATAGCAGTTCATATACTGTCATTTAAAATTCTGTATTCTAATATCTCCTAGTCAAACATATATATTCACTAGTTTAAAACTTAAACCTAATCTTAAAGTTTAGATGGGGTATACACCCCCACAAACCCTACTAAAGTTTAGATGGGGTACACACCCCCACAAACCCTACTAAAGTTTAGATGGGGTACACACCCCCACAAACCCTACTAAAGTTTAGATGGGGTACACACCCCCACAAACCCTATTCACTCCCCGATTAACCCTGGCTTTAGCCCCACAAACCCAAAGCACATCCTGATTGACCCTTGCTAAACCCCCATAGACAGTGTCCCGTGTCAAGAGGGGTAATTTCAACAGGAATAAGTGTTGGGTCTGATTGGTGAAGGCGTCGGCCAGTTTAAATATATCCACTAGCCTAAAATTTAAACCTAATCCTAAGGTCCAAAAGGGGCATACACCCCCACAAACCCTAGGAACTCTGGCTTCAGCTGTACAAACCTAAAGCACACCCTGACTGATCAACAGGGATAAGTGTTGGGCCTGGTTGGTAAAGGCGTGGGCCAGTTTAAAGTGGCAGGATCGTGTGAAACTGAATCTCTGGTGGCGAGATCAGAAAGCACAAGAGGGCTGAATTGCCCACTGCCTGTATGGTTTAAAATTTAAACCTAATCCAGATGGGGTGCACATCCCCATAAATTTTAGGCACTTCCCGATTAACTCTGGTTTTAGCCCCACAAACCCAAAGCACACCCTGATTGACCTTTGTTAAATCCCCATAGACCTAGTGCTCCGGGTCGAGAGGGGTAAATTTCAACAGGGATGAGTGTTGGACTTGGTTAGTGAAGGCGTCGGTCATTTTGAAGTGGCAGGGTCGTGTGAAACTGAATCTCAAGTGGCAAGATCAGAAAGCACAAGAGGGCTGAATTGCCCACTGCCCGCATAATTTCACCCTAATTTAGTAAATTCCCATAAACTGGATATTCTGTGTTAAGAGGGGCAAGTTTCAATAAAGGCAAGTGGTGGACCTGGTTAATGAAGGCGTGGGCCAGTTCAAAGTGGCAGGGTCACGTGAAATTGAATCTCAAGTGGCGAGATCAAAAAACACGAGGGGGCTTTTTTGCCTACTGCCCGCATAATCTCAACCTAACCTTACAGTGACACGCTCTTCATTCTCCAGGCCACTGGAGGCCAATAAGAAGGCTTAGATATTTAAACCCAAATGGACAGTGTACCTTTAAGAGTTGAATAAGTAAGGCTGCTTGGTATCCTAGCAACAGATAGGGTCTGCAGTTGGAGTGGTTAGACAGGTTTTAGGACACAATAAAAGGTCCCAGGCTAGGGACGTTTTAACCGGATAGCATTTTTCAGAGACCTCCCCGGGAGACCGGAGTGATGGGAGTAAGTGGATTTGGTCTCCCAGGCGGGAGTCAAGCATTGTTGGAGGCAGTTTGTTGGAGTTAAAATGGTTGACCCAAGACACAAAACTAGTGGTAAGAATATTATTGTTTTATTTTCCATGTAACCTTTGGCATATAGATGCCAGGTAGTGATTTTTTTTAAAAAATATCATTACCCTTAGAATTACATGCCTCTCATTATTGGTCCCTGGGAGGAATACAGGCAGTGTCTGAGCCTGACACTGTTGGGCCACCTCGAGTAGGGTGTCTAGTGATTAAAGGCCCGAAACACCTGATGATCCGAGGTTACATTACTGATGATGTGTCCCAGTGCACACCCGGTTCGTTGAACCAAGTGGTGTCGGACCTTGATAATGAAAGGCATGGTCCAGATTAATCTGGCTTTATTATATTAGCTCATTCGCCATAGCAGTTCATATACTGTCATTTAAAATTCTGTATCCTAATATCTCCTAGTCAAACATATATATTCACTAGCTTAAAACTTAAACCTAATCTTAAAGTTTAGATGGGGTATACACCCCCACAAACCCTACTAAAGTTTAGATGGGGTACACACCCCCACAAACCCTACTAAAGTTTGGATGGGGTACACACCCCCACAAACCCTACTAAAGTTTAGATGGGGTACACACCCCCACAAACCCTATTTACTCCCCGATTAACCCTGGCTTTAGCCCCACAAACCCAAAGCACATCCTGATTGACCCTTGCTAAACCCCCATAGACAGTGTCCCGTGTCAAGAGGGGTAATTTCAACAGTAATAAGTGTTGGGTCTGATTGGTGAAGGCGTCGGCCAGTTTAAATATATCCACTAGCCTAAAATTTAAACCTAATCCTAAGGTCCAAAAGGGGCATACACCCCCACAAACCCTAGGCATTTCCCGATTAACTCTGGCTTCAGCCGTACAAACCTAAAGCACACCCTGACTGATCAACAGGGATAAGTGTTGGGCCTGGTTGGTAAAGGCGTGGGCCAGTTTAAAGTGGCAGGATCGTGTGAAACTGAATCTCTGGTGGCGAGATCAGAAAGCACAAGAGGGCTGAATTGCCCACTGCCTGTATGGTTTAAAATTTAAACCTAATCCAGATGGGGTGCACATCCCTATAAATTTTAGGCACTTCCCGATTAACTCTGGTTTTAGCCCCACAAACCCAAAGCACACCCTGATTGACCCTTGTTAAATCCCCATAGACCTAGTGCTCCGGGTTGAGAGGGGTAAATTTCAACAGGGATGAGTGTTGGACTTGGTTAGTGAAGGCGTCGGTCATTTTGAAGTGGCAGGGTCGTGTGAAACTGAATCTCAAGTGGCAAGATCAGAAAGCACAAGAGGGCTGAATTGCCCACTGCCCGCATAATTTCACCCTAATTTAGTAAATTCCCATAAACTGGATATTCTGTGTTAAGAGGGGCAAGTTTCAATAAAGGCAAGTGGTGGACCTGGTTAATGAAGGCGTGGGCCAGTTCAAAGTGGCAGGGTCACGTGAAATTGAATCTCAAGTGGCGAGATCAAAAAACACGAGGGGGCTTTTTTGCCTACTGCCCGCATAATCTCAACCTAACCTTACAGTGACACGCTCTTCATTCTCCAGGCCACTGGAGGCCAATAAGAAGGCTTAGATATTTAAACCCAAATGGACAGTGTACCTTTAAGAGTTGAATAAGTAAGGCTGCTTGGTATCCTAGCAACAGATAGGGTCTGCAGTTGGAGTGGTTAGACAGGTTTTAGGACACAATAAAAGGTCCCAGGCTAGGGACGTTTTAACCGGATAGCATTTTTCAGAGACCTCCCCGGGAGACCGGAGTGATGGGAGTAAGTGGATTTGGTCTCCCAGGCGGGAGTCAAGCATTGTTGGAGGCAGTTTGTTGGAGTTAAAATGGTTGACCCAAGACACAAAACTAGTGGTAAGAATATTATTGTTTTATTTTCCATGTAACCTTTGGCATATAGATGCCAGGTAGTGATTTTTTTTAAAAAATATCATTACCCTTAGAATTACATGCCTCTCATTATTGGTCCCTGGGAGGAATACAGGCAGTGTCTGAGCCTGACACTGTTGGGCCACCTCGAGTAGGGTGTCTAGTGATTAAAGGCCCGAAACACCTGATGATCCGAGGTTACATTACTGATGATGTGTCCCAGTGCACACCCGGTTCGTTGAACCAAGTGGTGTCGGACCTTGATAATGAAAGGCATGGTCCAGATTAATCTGGCTTTATTATATTAGCTCATTCGCCATAGCAGTTCATATACTGTCATTTAAAATTCTGTATCCTAATATCTCCTAGTCAAACATATATATTCACTAGCTTAAAACTTAAACCTAATCTTAAAGTTTAGATGGGGTATACACCCCCACAAACCCTACTAAAGTTTAGATGGGGTACACACCCCCACAAACCCTACTAAAGTTTGGATGGGGTACACACCCCCACAAACCCTACTAAAGTTTAGATGGGGTACACACCCCCACAAACCCTATTTACTCCCCGATTAACCCTGGCTTTAGCCCCACAAACCCAAAGCACATCCTGATTGACCCTTGCTAAACCCCCATAGACAGTGTCCCGTGTCAAGAGGGGTAATTTCAACAGTAATAAGTGTTGGGTCTGATTGGTGAAGGCGTCGGCCAGTTTAAATATATCCACTAGCCTAAAATTTAAACCTAATCCTAAGGTCCAAAAGGGGCATACACCCCCACAAACCCTAGGCATTTCCCGATTAACTCTGGCTTCAGCCGTACAAACCTAAAGCACACCCTGACTGATCAACAGGGATAAGTGTTGGGCCTGGTTGGTAAAGGCGTGGGCCAGTTTAAAGTGGCAGGATCGTGTGAAACTGAATCTCTGGTGGCGAGATCAGAAAGCACAAGAGGGCTGAATTGCCCACTGCCTGTATGGTTTAAAATTTAAACCTAATCCAGATGGGGTGCACATCCCTATAAATTTTAGGCACTTCCCGATTAACTCTGGTTTTAGCCCCACAAACCCAAAGCACACCCTGATTGACCCTTGTTAAATCCCCATAGACCTAGTGCTCCGGGTTGAGAGGGGTAAATTTCAACAGGGATGAGTGTTGGACTTGGTTAGTGAAGGCGTCGGTCATTTTGAAGTGGCAGGGTCGTGTGAAACTGAATCTCAAGTGGCAAGATCAGAAAGCACAAGAGGGCTGAATTGCCCACTGCCCGCATAATTTCACCCTAATTTAGTAAATTCCCATAAACTGGATATTCTGTGTTAAGAGGGGCAAGTTTCAATAAAGGCAAGTGGTGGACCTGGTTAATGAAGGCGTGGGCCAGTTCAAAGTGGCAGGGTCACGTGAAATTGAATCTCAAGTGGCGAGATCAAAAAACACGAGGGGGCTTTTTTGCCTACTGCCCGCATAATCTCAACCTAACCTTACAGTGACACGCTCTTCATTCTCCAGGCCACTGGAGGCCAATAAGAAGGCTTAGATATTTAAACCCAAATGGACAGTGTACCTTTAAGAGTTGAATAAGTAAGGCTGCTTGGTATCCTAGCAACAGATAGGGTCTGCAGTTGGAGTGGTTAGACAGGTTTTAGGACACAATAAAAGGTCCCAGGCTAGGGACGTTTTAACCGGATAGCATTTTTCAGAGACCTCCCCGGGAGACCGGAGTGATGGGAGTAAGTGGATTTGGTCTCCCAGGCGGGAGTCAAGCATTGTTGGAGGCAGTTTGTTGGAGTTAAAATGGTTGACCCAAGACACAAAACTAGTGGTAAGAATATTATTGTTTTATTTTCCATGTAACCTTTGGCATATAGATGCCAGGTAGTGATTTTTTTTAAAAAATATCATTACCCTTAGAATTACATGCCTCTCATTATTGGTCCCTGGGAGGAATACAGGCAGTGTCTGAGCCTGACACTGTTGGGCCACCTCGAGTAGGGTGTCTAGTGATTAAAGGCCCGAAACACCTGATGATCCGAGGTTACATTACTGATGATGTGTCCCAGTGCACACCCGGTTCGTTGAACCAAGTGGTGTCGGACCTTGATAATGAAAGGCATGGTCCAGATTAATCTGGCTTTATTATATTAGCTCATTCGCCATAGCAGTTCATATACTGTCATTTAAAATTCTGTATCCTAATATCTCCTAGTCAAACATATATATTCACTAGCTTAAAACTTAAACCTAATCTTAAAGTTTAGATGGGGTATACACCCCCACAAACCCTACTAAAGTTTAGATGGGGTACACACCCCCACAAACCCTACTAAAGTTTAGATGGGGTACACACCCCCACAAACCCTATTCACTCCCCGATTAACCCTGGCTTTAGCCCCACAAACCCAAAGCACATCCTGATTGACCCTTGCTAAACCCCCATAGACAGTGTCCCGTGTCAAGAGGGGTAATTTCAACAGGAATAAGTGTTGGGTCTGATTGGTGAAGGCGTCGGCCAGTTTAAATATATCCACTAGCCTAAAATTTAAACCTAATCCTAAGGTCCAAAAGGGGCATACACCCCCACAAACCCTAGGCATTTCCCGATTAACTCTGGCTTCAGCCGTACAAACCTAAAGCACACCCTGACTGATCAACAGGGATAAGTGTTGGGCCTGGTTGGTAAAGGCGTGGGCCAGTTTAAAGTGGCAGGATCGTGTGAAACTGAATCTCTGGTGGCGAGATCAGAAAGCACAAGAGGGCTGAATTGCCCACTGCCTGTATGGTTTAAAATTTAAACCTAATCCAGATGGGGTGCACATCCCTATAAATTTTAGGCACTTCCCGATTAACTCTGGTTTTAGCCCCACAAACCCAAAGCACACCCTGATTGACCCTTGTTAAATCCCCATAGACCTAGTGCTCCGGGTTGAGAGGGGTAAATTTCAACAGGGATGAGTGTTGGACTTGGTTAGTGAAGGCGTCGGTCATTTTGAAGTGGCAGGGTCGTGTGAAACTGAATCTCAAGTGGCAAGATCAGAAAGCACAAGAGGGCTGAATTGCCCACTGCCCGCATAATTTCACCCTAATTTAGTAAATTCCCATAAACTGGATATTCTGTGTTAAGAGGGGCAAGTTTCAATAAAGGCAAGTGGTGGACCTGGTTAATGAAGGCGTGGGCCAGTTCAAAGTGGCAGGGTCACGTGAAATTGAATCTCAAGTGGCGAGATCAAAAAACACGAGGGGGCTTTTTTGCCTACTGCCCGCATAATCTCAACCTAACCCTAACCCTAACCCTAACCCTAACCCTAACCCTAACCCTAACCCTAACCCTAACCCTAACCCTAATGCGGGGAGCCCTAACCCTAACCCTAACCCTAACCCTAACCCTAACCCTAACCCTAACCCTAACCCTAACCCTAACCCTAACCCTAACCCTAACCCTAACCCTAACCCTAACCCTAACCCTAATGCGGACCTTGATAATGAAAGGCATGGTCCAGATTAACCTGGCTTTATTATATTAGCTCATTCGCCATAGCAGTTCATATACTGTCATTTAAAATTCTGTATTCTAATATCTCCTAGTCAAACATATATATTCACTAGTTTAAAACTTAAACCTAATCTTAAAGTTTAGATGGGGTATACACCCCCACAAACCCTACTAAAGTTTAGATGGGGTACACACCCCCACAAACCCTACTAAAGTTTAGATGGGGTACACACCCCCACAAACCCTACTAAAGTTTAGATGGGGTACACACCCCCACAAACCCTATTCACTCCCCGATTAACCCTGGCTTTAGCCCCACAAACCCAAAGCACATCCTGATTGACCCTTGCTAAACCCCCATAGACAGTGTCCCGTGTCAAGAGGGGTAATTTCAACAGGAATAAGTGTTGGGTCTGATTGGTGAAGGCGTCGGCCAGTTTAAATATATCCACTAGCCTAAAATTTAAACCTAATCCTAAGGTCCAAAAGGGGCATACACCCCCACAAACCCTAGGAACTCTGGCTTCAGCTGTACAAACCTAAAGCACACCCTGACTGATCAACAGGGATAAGTGTTGGGCCTGGTTGGTAAAGGCGTGGGCCAGTTTAAAGTGGCAGGATCGTGTGAAACTGAATCTCTGGTGGCGAGATCAGAAAGCACAAGAGGGCTGAATTGCCCACTGCCTGTATGGTTTAAAATTTAAACCTAATCCAGATGGGGTGCACATCCCCATAAATTTTAGGCACTTCCCGATTAACTCTGGTTTTAGCCCCACAAACCCAAAGCACACCCTGATTGACCTTTGTTAAATCCCCATAGACCTAGTGCTCCGGGTCGAGAGGGGTAAATTTCAACAGGGATGAGTGTTGGACTTGGTTAGTGAAGGCGTCGGTCATTTTGAAGTGGCAGGGTCGTGTGAAACTGAATCTCAAGTGGCAAGATCAGAAAGCACAAGAGGGCTGAATTGCCCACTGCCCGCATAATTTCACCCTAATTTAGTAAATTCCCATAAACTGGATATTCTGTGTTAAGAGGGGCAAGTTTCAATAAAGGCAAGTGGTGGACCTGGTTAATGAAGGCGTGGGCCAGTTCAAAGTGGCAGGGTCACGTGAAATTGAATCTCAAGTGGTGAGATCAAAAAACACGAGGGGGCTTTTTTGCCCACTGCCCGCATAATCTCAACCTAACCTTACAGTGACACGCTCTTCATTCTCCAGGCCACTGGAGGCCAATAAGAAGGCTTAGATATTTAAACCCAAATGGACAGTGTACCTTTAAGAGTTAAATAAGTAAGGCTGCTTGGTATCCTAGCAACAGATAGGGTCTGCAGTTGGAGTGGTCAGACAGGTTTTAGGACACAATAAAAGTGGAGATGGAGTCCCGGGCTAGGGACGTTTTAACCGGATAGCATTTTTCAGAGACCTCCCCGGGAGACCGGAGTGATGGGAGTAAGTGGATTTGGTCTCCCAGGCGGGAGTCAAGCGTTGTTGGAGGCAGTTTGTTGGAGTTAAAATGGTTGACCCAAGATACAAAACTAGTGGTAAGAATATTATTGTTTTATTTTCCATGTAACCCTTGGCATATAGATGCCAGGTAGTGATTTTTTTAAAAAAATATCATTACCCTTAGAATTACATGCCTCTCATTATTGGTCCCTGGGAGGAATACAGGCAGTGTCTGAGCCTGACACTGTTGGGCCACCTCGAGTAGGGTGTCTAGTGATTAAAGGCCCGAAACACCTGATGATCCGAGGTTACATTACTGATGATGTGTCCCAGTGCACACCCGGTTCGTTGAACCAAGTGGTGTCGGACCTTGATAATGAAAGGCATGGTCCAGATTAACCTGGCTTTATTATATTAGCTCATTCGCCATAGCAGTTCATATACTGTCATTTAAAATTCTGTATTCTAATATCTCCTAGTCAAACATATATATTCACTAGTTTAAAACTTAAACCTAATCTTAAAGTTTAGATGGGGTATACACCCCCACAAACCCTACTAAAGTTTAGATGGGGTACACACCCCCACAAACCCTACTAAAGTTTAGATGGGGTACACACCCCCACAAACCCTACTAAAGTTTAGATGGGGTACACACCCCCACAAACCCTATTCACTCCCCGATTAACCCTGGCTTTAGCCCCACAAACCCAAAGCACATCCTGATTGACCCTTGCTAAACCCCCATAGACAGTGTCCCGTGTCAAGAGGGGTAATTTCAACAGGAATAAGTGTTGGGTCTGATTGGTGAAGGCGTCGGCCAGTTTAAATATATCCACTAGCCTAAAATTTAAACCTAATCCTAAGGTCCAAAAGGGGCATACACCCCCACAAACCCTAGGAACTCTGGCTTCAGCTGTACAAACCTAAAGCACACCCTGACTGATCAACAGGGATAAGTGTTGGGCCTGGTTGGTAAAGGCGTGGGCCAGTTTAAAGTGGCAGGATCGTGTGAAACTGAATCTCTGGTGGCGAGATCAGAAAGCACAAGAGGGCTGAATTGCCCACTGCCTGTATGGTTTAAAATTTAAACCTAATCCAGATGGGGTGCACATCCCCATAAATTTTAGGCACTTCCCGATTAACTCTGGTTTTAGCCCCACAAACCCAAAGCACACCCTGATTGACCTTTGTTAAATCCCCATAGACCTAGTGCTCCGGGTCGAGAGGGGTAAATTTCAACAGGGATGAGTGTTGGACTTGGTTAGTGAAGGCGTCGGTCATTTTGAAGTGGCAGGGTCGTGTGAAACTGAATCTCAAGTGGCAAGATCAGAAAGCACAAGAGGGCTGAATTGCCCACTGCCCGCATAATTTCACCCTAATTTAGTAAATTCCCATAAACTGGATATTCTGTGTTAAGAGGGGCAAGTTTCAATAAAGGCAAGTGGTGGACCTGGTTAATGAAGGCGTGGGCCAGTTCAAAGTGGCAGGGTCACGTGAAATTGAATCTCAAGTGGTGAGATCAAAAAACACGAGGGGGCTTTTTTGCCCACTGCCCGCATAATCTCAACCTAACCTTACAGTGACACGCTCTTCATTCTCCAGGCCACTGGAGGCCAATAAGAAGGCTTAGATATTTAAACCCAAATGGACAGTGTACCTTTAAGAGTTAAATAAGTAAGGCTGCTTGGTATCCTAGCAACAGATAGGGTCTGCAGTTGGAGTGGTCAGACAGGTTTTAGGACACAATAAAAGTGGAGATGGAGTCCCGGGCTAGGGACGTTTTAACCGGATAGCATTTTTCAGAGACCTCCCCGGGAGACCGGAGTGATGGGAGTAAGTGGATTTGGTCTCCCAGGCGGGAGTCAAGCGTTGTTGGAGGCAGTTTGTTGGAGTTAAAATGGTTGACCCAAGATACAAAACTAGTGGTAAGAATATTATTGTTTTATTTTCCATGTAACCCTTGGCATATAGATGCCAGGTAGTGATTTTTTTAAAAAAATATCATTACCCTTAGAATTACATGCCTCTCATTATTGGTCCCTGGGAGGAATACAGGCAGTGTCTGAGCCTGACACTGTTGGGCCACCTCGAGTAGGGTGTCTAGTGATTAAAGGCCCGAAACACCTGATGATCCGAGGTTACATTACTGATGATGTGTCCCAGTGCACACCCGGTTCGTTGAACCAAGTGGTGTCGGACCTTGATAATGAAAGGCATGGTCCAGATTAACCTGGCTTTATTATATTAGCTCATTCGCCATAGCAGTTCATATACTGTCATTTAAAATTCTGTATTCTAATATCTCCTAGTCAAACATATATATTCACTAGTTTAAAACTTAAACCTAATCTTAAAGTTTAGATGGGGTATACACCCCCACAAACCCTACTAAAGTTTAGATGGGGTACACACCCCCACAAACCCTACTAAAGTTTAGATGGGGTACACACCCCCACAAACCCTACTAAAGTTTAGATGGGGTACACACCCCCACAAACCCTATTCACTCCCCGATTAACCCTGGCTTTAGCCCCACAAACCCAAAGCACATCCTGATTGACCCTTGCTAAACCCCCATAGACAGTGTCCCGTGTCAAGAGGGGTAATTTCAACAGGAATAAGTGTTGGGTCTGATTGGTGAAGGCGTCGGCCAGTTTAAATATATCCACTAGCCTAAAATTTAAACCTAATCCTAAGGTCCAAAAGGGGCATACACCCCCACAAACCCTAGGAACTCTGGCTTCAGCTGTACAAACCTAAAGCACACCCTGACTGATCAACAGGGATAAGTGTTGGGCCTGGTTGGTAAAGGCGTGGGCCAGTTTAAAGTGGCAGGATCGTGTGAAACTGAATCTCTGGTGGCGAGATCAGAAAGCACAAGAGGGCTGAATTGCCCACTGCCTGTATGGTTTAAAATTTAAACCTAATCCAGATGGGGTGCACATCCCCATAAATTTTAGGCACTTCCCGATTAACTCTGGTTTTAGCCCCACAAACCCAAAGCACACCCTGATTGACCTTTGTTAAATCCCCATAGACCTAGTGCTCCGGGTCGAGAGGGGTAAATTTCAACAGGGATGAGTGTTGGACTTGGTTAGTGAAGGCGTCGGTCATTTTGAAGTGGCAGGGTCGTGTGAAACTGAATCTCAAGTGGCAAGATCAGAAAGCACAAGAGGGCTGAATTGCCCACTGCCCGCATAATTTCACCCTAATTTAGTAAATTCCCATAAACTGGATATTCTGTGTTAAGAGGGGCAAGTTTCAATAAAGGCAAGTGGTGGACCTGGTTAATGAAGGCGTGGGCCAGTTCAAAGTGGCAGGGTCACGTGAAATTGAATCTCAAGTGGTGAGATCAAAAAACACGAGGGGGCTTTTTTGCCCACTGCCCGCATAATCTCAACCTAACCTTACAGTGACACGCTCTTCATTCTCCAGGCCACTGGAGGCCAATAAGAAGGCTTAGATATTTAAACCCAAATGGACAGTGTACCTTTAAGAGTTAAATAAGTAAGGCTGCTTGGTATCCTAGCAACAGATAGGGTCTGCAGTTGGAGTGGTCAGACAGGTTTTAGGACACAATAAAAGTGGAGATGGAGTCCCGGGCTAGGGACGTTTTAACCGGATAGCATTTTTCAGAGACCTCCCCGGGAGACCGGAGTGATGGGAGTAAGTGGATTTGGTCTCCCAGGCGGGAGTCAAGCGTTGTTGGAGGCAGTTTGTTGGAGTTAAAATGGTTGACCCAAGATACAAAACTAGTGGTAAGAATATTATTGTTTTATTTTCCATGTAACCCTTGGCATATAGATGCCAGGTAGTGATTTTTTTAAAAAAATATCATTACCCTTAGAATTACATGCCTCTCATTATTGGTCCCTGGGAGGAATACAGGCAGTGTCTGAGCCTGACACTGTTGGGCCACCTCGAGTAGGGTGTCTAGTGATTAAAGGCCCGAAACACCTGATGATCCGAGGTTACATTACTGATGATGTGTCCCAGTGCACACCCGGTTCGTTGAACCAAGTGGTGTCGGACCTTGATAATGAAAGGCATGGTCCAGATTAACCTGGCTTTATTATATTAGCTCATTCGCCATAGCAGTTCATATACTGTCATTTAAAATTCTGTATTCTAATATCTCCTAGTCAAACATATATATTCACTAGTTTAAAACTTAAACCTAATCTTAAAGTTTAGATGGGGTATACACCCCCACAAACCCTACTAAAGTTTAGATGGGGTACACACCCCCACAAACCCTACTAAAGTTTAGATGGGGTACACACCCCCACAAACCCTACTAAAGTTTAGATGGGGTACACACCCCCACAAACCCTATTCACTCCCCGATTAACCCTGGCTTTAGCCCCACAAACCCAAAGCACATCCTGATTGACCCTTGCTAAACCCCCATAGACAGTGTCCCGTGTCAAGAGGGGTAATTTCAACAGGAATAAGTGTTGGGTCTGATTGGTGAAGGCGTCGGCCAGTTTAAATATATCCACTAGCCTAAAATTTAAACCTAATCCTAAGGTCCAAAAGGGGCATACACCCCCACAAACCCTAGGAACTCTGGCTTCAGCTGTACAAACCTAAAGCACACCCTGACTGATCAACAGGGATAAGTGTTGGGCCTGGTTGGTAAAGGCGTGGGCCAGTTTAAAGTGGCAGGATCGTGTGAAACTGAATCTCTGGTGGCGAGATCAGAAAGCACAAGAGGGCTGAATTGCCCACTGCCTGTATGGTTTAAAATTTAAACCTAATCCAGATGGGGTGCACATCCCCATAAATTTTAGGCACTTCCCGATTAACTCTGGTTTTAGCCCCACAAACCCAAAGCACACCCTGATTGACCTTTGTTAAATCCCCATAGACCTAGTGCTCCGGGTCGAGAGGGGTAAATTTCAACAGGGATGAGTGTTGGACTTGGTTAGTGAAGGCGTCGGTCATTTTGAAGTGGCAGGGTCGTGTGAAACTGAATCTCAAGTGGCAAGATCAGAAAGCACAAGAGGGCTGAATTGCCCACTGCCCGCATAATTTCACCCTAATTTAGTAAATTCCCATAAACTGGATATTCTGTGTTAAGAGGGGCAAGTTTCAATAAAGGCAAGTGGTGGACCTGGTTAATGAAGGCGTGGGCCAGTTCAAAGTGGCAGGGTCACGTGAAATTGAATCTCAAGTGGTGAGATCAAAAAACACGAGGGGGCTTTTTTGCCCACTGCCCGCATAATCTCAACCTAACCTTACAGTGACACGCTCTTCATTCTCCAGGCCACTGGAGGCCAATAAGAAGGCTTAGATATTTAAACCCAAATGGACAGTGTACCTTTAAGAGTTAAATAAGTAAGGCTGCTTGGTATCCTAGCAACAGATAGGGTCTGCAGTTGGAGTGGTCAGACAGGTTTTAGGACACAATAAAAGTGGAGATGGAGTCCCGGGCTAGGGACGTTTTAACCGGATAGCATTTTTCAGAGACCTCCCCGGGAGACCGGAGTGATGGGAGTAAGTGGATTTGGTCTCCCAGGCGGGAGTCAAGCGTTGTTGGAGGCAGTTTGTTGGAGTTAAAATGGTTGACCCAAGATACAAAACTAGTGGTAAGAATATTATTGTTTTATTTTCCATGTAACCCTTGGCATATAGATGCCAGGTAGTGATTTTTTTAAAAAAATATCATTACCCTTAGAATTACATGCCTCTCATTATTGGTCCCTGGGAGGAATACAGGCAGTGTCTGAGCCTGACACTGTTGGGCCACCTCGAGTAGGGTGTCTAGTGATTAAAGGCCCGAAACACCTGATGATCCGAGGTTACATTACTGATGATGTGTCCCAGTGCACACCCGGTTCGTTGAACCAAGTGGTGTCGGACCTTGATAATGAAAGGCATGGTCCAGATTAACCTGGCTTTATTATATTAGCTCATTCGCCATAGCAGTTCATATACTGTCATTTAAAATTCTGTATTCTAATATCTCCTAGTCAAACATATATATTCACTAGTTTAAAACTTAAACCTAATCTTAAAGTTTAGATGGGGTATACACCCCCACAAACCCTACTAAAGTTTAGATGGGGTACACACCCCCACAAACCCTACTAAAGTTTAGATGGGGTACACACCCCCACAAACCCTACTAAAGTTTAGATGGGGTACACACCCCCACAAACCCTATTCACTCCCCGATTAACCCTGGCTTTAGCCCCACAAACCCAAAGCACATCCTGATTGACCCTTGCTAAACCCCCATAGACAGTGTCCCGTGTCAAGAGGGGTAATTTCAACAGGAATAAGTGTTGGGTCTGATTGGTGAAGGCGTCGGCCAGTTTAAATATATCCACTAGCCTAAAATTTAAACCTAATCCTAAGGTCCAAAAGGGGCATACACCCCCACAAACCCTAGGAACTCTGGCTTCAGCTGTACAAACCTAAAGCACACCCTGACTGATCAACAGGGATAAGTGTTGGGCCTGGTTGGTAAAGGCGTGGGCCAGTTTAAAGTGGCAGGATCGTGTGAAACTGAATCTCTGGTGGCGAGATCAGAAAGCACAAGAGGGCTGAATTGCCCACTGCCTGTATGGTTTAAAATTTAAACCTAATCCAGATGGGGTGCACATCCCCATAAATTTTAGGCACTTCCCGATTAACTCTGGTTTTAGCCCCACAAACCCAAAGCACACCCTGATTGACCTTTGTTAAATCCCCATAGACCTAGTGCTCCGGGTCGAGAGGGGTAAATTTCAACAGGGATGAGTGTTGGACTTGGTTAGTGAAGGCGTCGGTCATTTTGAAGTGGCAGGGTCGTGTGAAACTGAATCTCAAGTGGCAAGATCAGAAAGCACAAGAGGGCTGAATTGCCCACTGCCCGCATAATTTCACCCTAATTTAGTAAATTCCCATAAACTGGATATTCTGTGTTAAGAGGGGCAAGTTTCAATAAAGGCAAGTGGTGGACCTGGTTAATGAAGGCGTGGGCCAGTTCAAAGTGGCAGGGTCACGTGAAATTGAATCTCAAGTGGTGAGATCAAAAAACACGAGGGGGCTTTTTTGCCCACTGCCCGCATAATCTCAACCTAACCTTACAGTGACACGCTCTTCATTCTCCAGGCCACTGGAGGCCAATAAGAAGGCTTAGATATTTAAACCCAAATGGACAGTGTACCTTTAAGAGTTAAATAAGTAAGGCTGCTTGGTATCCTAGCAACAGATAGGGTCTGCAGTTGGAGTGGTCAGACAGGTTTTAGGACACAATAAAAGTGGAGATGGAGTCCCGGGCTAGGGACGTTTTAACCGGATAGCATTTTTCAGAGACCTCCCCGGGAGACCGGAGTGATGGGAGTAAGTGGATTTGGTCTCCCAGGCGGGAGTCAAGCGTTGTTGGAGGCAGTTTGTTGGAGTTAAAATGGTTGACCCAAGATACAAAACTAGTGGTAAGAATATTATTGTTTTATTTTCCATGTAACCCTTGGCATATAGATGCCAGGTAGTGATTTTTTAAAAAAAATATCATTACCCTTAGAATTACATGCCTCTCATTATTGGTCCCTGGGAGGAATACAGGCAGTGTCTGAGCCTGACACTGTTGGGCCACCTCGAGTAGGGTGTCTAGTGATTAAAGGCCCGAAACACCTGATGATCCGAGGTTACATTACTGATGATGTGTCCCAGTGCACACCCGGTTCGTTGAACCAAGTGGTGTCGGACCTTGATAATGAAAGGCATGGTCCAGATTAACCTGGCTTTATTATATTAGCTCATTCGCCATAGCAGTTCATATACTGTCATTTAAAATTCTGTATTCTAATATCTCCTAGTCAAACATATATATTCACTAGTTTAAAACTTAAACCTAATCTTAAAGTTTAGATGGGGTATACACCCCCACAAACCCTACTAAAGTTTAGATGGGGTACACACCCCCACAAACCCTACTAAAGTTTAGATGGGGTACACACCCCCACAAACCCTATTCACTCCCCGATTAACCCTGGCTTTAGCCCCACAAACCCAAAGCACATCCTGATTGACCCTTGCTAAACCCCCATAGACAGTGTCCCGTGTCAAGAGGGGTAATTTCAACAGGAATAAGTGTTGGGTCTGATTGGTGAAGGCGTCGGCCAGTTTAAATATATCCACTAGCCTAAAATTTAAACCTAATCCTAAGGTCCAAAAGGGGCATACACCCCCACAAACCCTAGGAACTCTGGCTTCAGCTGTACAAACCTAAAGCACACCCTGACTGATCAACAGGGATAAGTGTTGGGCCTGGTTGGTAAAGGCGTGGGCCAGTTTAAAGTGGCAGGATCGTGTGAAACTGAATCTCTGGTGGCGAGATCAGAAAGCACAAGAGGGCTGAATTGCCCACTGCCTGTATGGTTTAAAATTTAAACCTAATCCAGATGGGGTGCACATCCCCATAAATTTTAGGCACTTCCCGATTAACTCTGGTTTTAGCCCCACAAACCCAAAGCACACCCTGATTGACCTTTGTTAAATCCCCATAGACCTAGTGCTCCGGGTCGAGAGGGGTAAATTTCAACAGGGATGAGTGTTGGACTTGGTTAGTGAAGGCGTCGGTCATTTTGAAGTGGCAGGGTCGTGTGAAACTGAATCTCAAGTGGCAAGATCAGAAAGCACAAGAGGGCTGAATTGCCCACTGCCCGCATAATTTCACCCTAATTTAGTAAATTCCCATAAACTGGATATTCTGTGTTAAGAGGGGCAAGTTTCAATAAAGGCAAGTGGTGGACCTGGTTAATGAAGGCGTGGGCCAGTTCAAAGTGGCAGGGTCACGTGAAATTGAATCTCAAGTGGTGAGATCAAAAAACACGAGGGGGCTTTTTTGCCCACTGCCCGCATAATCTCAACCTAACCTTACAGTGACACGCTCTTCATTCTCCAGGCCACTGGAGGCCAATAAGAAGGCTTAGATATTTAAACCCAAATGGACAGTGTACCTTTAAGAGTTAAATAAGTAAGGCTGCTTGGTATCCTAGCAACAGATAGGGTCTGCAGTTGGAGTGGTCAGACAGGTTTTAGGACACAATAAAAGTGGAGATGGAGTCCCGGGCTAGGGACGTTTTAACCGGATAGCATTTTTCAGAGACCTCCCCGGGAGACCGGAGTGATGGGAGTAAGTGGATTTGGTCTCCCAGGCGGGAGTCAAGCGTTGTTGGAGGCAGTTTGTTGGAGTTAAAATGGTTGACCCAAGATACAAAACTAGTGGTAAGAATATTATTGTTTTATTTTCCATGTAACCCTTGGCATATAGATGCCAGGTAGTGATTTTTTTAAAAAAATATCATTACCCTTAGAATTACATGCCTCTCATTATTGGTCCCTGGGAGGAATACAGGCAGTGTCTGAGCCTGACACTGTTGGGCCACCTCGAGTAGGGTGTCTAGTGATTAAAGGCCCGAAACACCTGATGATCCGAGGTTACATTACTGATGATGTGTCCCAGTGCACACCCGGTTCGTTGAACCAAGTGGTGTCGGACCTTGATAATGAAAGGCATGGTCCAGATTAACCTGGCTTTATTATATTAGCTCATTCGCCATAGCAGTTCATATACTGTCATTTAAAATTCTGTATTCTAATATCTCCTAGTCAAACATATATATTCACTAGTTTAAAACTTAAACCTAATCTTAAAGTTTAGATGGGGTATACACCCCCACAAACCCTACTAAAGTTTAGATGGGGTACACACCCCCACAAACCCTACTAAAGTTTAGATGGGGTACACACCCCCACAAACCCTACTAAAGTTTAGATGGGGTACACACCCCCACAAACCCTATTCACTCCCCGATTAACCCTGGCTTTAGCCCCACAAACCCAAAGCACATCCTGATTGACCCTTGCTAAACCCCCATAGACAGTGTCCCGTGTCAAGAGGGGTAATTTCAACAGGAATAAGTGTTGGGTCTGATTGGTGAAGGCGTCGGCCAGTTTAAATATATCCACTAGCCTAAAATTTAAACCTAATCCTAAGGTCCAAAAGGGGCATACACCCCCACAAACCCTAGGAACTCTGGCTTCAGCTGTACAAACCTAAAGCACACCCTGACTGATCAACAGGGATAAGTGTTGGGCCTGGTTGGTAAAGGCGTGGGCCAGTTTAAAGTGGCAGGATCGTGTGAAACTGAATCTCTGGTGGCGAGATCAGAAAGCACAAGAGGGCTGAATTGCCCACTGCCTGTATGGTTTAAAATTTAAACCTAATCCAGATGGGGTGCACATCCCCATAAATTTTAGGCACTTCCCGATTAACTCTGGTTTTAGCCCCACAAACCCAAAGCACACCCTGATTGACCTTTGTTAAATCCCCATAGACCTAGTGCTCCGGGTCGAGAGGGGTAAATTTCAACAGGGATGAGTGTTGGACTTGGTTAGTGAAGGCGTCGGTCATTTTGAAGTGGCAGGGTCGTGTGAAACTGAATCTCAAGTGGCAAGATCAGAAAGCACAAGAGGGCTGAATTGCCCACTGCCCGCATAATTTCACCCTAATTTAGTAAATTCCCATAAACTGGATATTCTGTGTTAAGAGGGGCAAGTTTCAATAAAGGCAAGTGGTGGACCTGGTTAATGAAGGCGTGGGCCAGTTCAAAGTGGCAGGGTCACGTGAAATTGAATCTCAAGTGGTGAGATCAAAAAACACGAGGGGGCTTTTTTGCCCACTGCCCGCATAATCTCAACCTAACCTTACAGTGACACGCTCTTCATTCTCCAGGCCACTGGAGGCCAATAAGAAGGCTTAGATATTTAAACCCAAATGGACAGTGTACCTTTAAGAGTTAAATAAGTAAGGCTGTTTGGTATCCTAGCAACAGATAGGGTCTGCAGTTGGAGTGGTCAGACAGGTTTTAGGACACAATAAAAGTGGAGATGGAGTCCCGGGCTAGGGACGTTTTAACCGGATAGCATTTTTCAGAGACCTCCCCGGGAGACCGGAGTGATGGGAGTAAGTGGATTTGGTCTCCCAGGCGGGAGTCAAGCGTTGTTGGAGGCAGTTTGTTGGAGTTAAAATGGTTGACCCAAGATACAAAACTAGTGGTAAGAATATTATTGTTTTATTTTCCATGTAACCCTTGGCATATAGATGCCAGGTAGTGATTTTTTAAAAAAAATATCATTACCCTTAGAATTACATGCCTCTCATTATTGGTCCCTGGGAGGAATACAGGCAGTGTCTGAGCCTGACACTGTTGGGCCACCTCGAGTAGGGTGTCTAGTGATTAAAGGCCCGAAACACCTGATGATCCGAGGTTACATTACTGATGATGTGTCCCAGTGCACACCCGGTTCGTTGAACCAAGTGGTGTCGGACCTTGATAATGAAAGGCATGGTCCAGATTAACCTGGCTTTATTATATTAGCTCATTCGCCATAGCAGTTCATATACTGTCATTTAAAATTCTGTATTCTAATATCTCCTAGTCAAACATATATATTCACTAGTTTAAAACTTAAACCTAATCTTAAAGTTTAGATGGGGTATACACCCCCACAAACCCTACTAAAGTTTAGATGGGGTACACACCCCCACAAACCCTACTAAAGTTTAGATGGGGTACACACCCCCACAAACCCTATTCACTCCCCGATTAACCCTGGCTTTAGCCCCACAAACCCAAAGCACATCCTGATTGACCCTTGCTAAACCCCCATAGACAGTGTCCCGTGTCAAGAGGGGTAATTTCAACAGGAATAAGTGTTGGGTCTGATTGGTGAAGGCGTCGGCCAGTTTAAATATATCCACTAGCCTAAAATTTAAACCTAATCCTAAGGTCCAAAAGGGGCATACACCCCCACAAACCCTAGGAACTCTGGCTTCAGCTGTACAAACCTAAAGCACACCCTGACTGATCAACAGGGATAAGTGTTGGGCCTGGTTGGTAAAGGCGTGGGCCAGTTTAAAGTGGCAGGATCGTGTGAAACTGAATCTCTGGTGGCGAGATCAGAAAGCACAAGAGGGCTGAATTGCCCACTGCCTGTATGGTTTAAAATTTAAACCTAATCCAGATGGGGTGCACATCCCCATAAATTTTAGGCACTTCCCGATTAACTCTGGTTTTAGCCCCACAAACCCAAAGCACACCCTGATTGACCTTTGTTAAATCCCCATAGACCTAGTGCTCCGGGTCGAGAGGGGTAAATTTCAACAGGGATGAGTGTTGGACTTGGTTAGTGAAGGCGTCGGTCATTTTGAAGTGGCAGGGTCGTGTGAAACTGAATCTCAAGTGGCAAGATCAGAAAGCACAAGAGGGCTGAATTGCCCACTGCCCGCATAATTTCACCCTAACTTAGTAAATTCCCATAAACTGGATATTCTGTGTTAAGAGGGGCAAGTTTCAATAAAGGCAAGTGGTGGACCTGGTTAATGAAGGCGTGGGCCAGTTCAAAGTGGCAGGGTCACGTGAAATTGAATCTCAAGTGGCGAGATCAAAAAACACGAGGGGGCTTTTTTGCCCACTGCCCGCATAATCTCAACCTAACCTTACAGTGACACGCTCTTCATTCTCCAGGCCACTGGAGGCCAATAAGAAGGCTTAGATATTTAAACCCAAATGGACAGTGTACCTTTAAGAGTTGAATAGGTAAGGCTGCTTGGTATCCTAGCAACAGATAGGGTCTGCAGTTGGAGTGGTCAGACAGGTTTTAGGACACAATAAAAGTGGAGATGGAGTCCCGGGCTAGGGATGTTTTAACCGGATAGCATTTTTCAGAGACCTCCCCGGGAGACCGGAGTAATGGGAGTAAGTGGATTTGGTCTCCCAGGCGGGAGTCAAGCGTTGTTGGAGGCAGTTTGTTGGAGTTAAAATGGTTGACCCAAGACACAAAACTAGTGGTAAGAATATTATTGTTTTATTTTCCATGTAACCCTTGGCATATAGATGCCAGGTAGTGATTTTTTTAAAAAATATCATTACCCTTAGAATTACATGCCTCTCATTATTGGTCCCTGGGAGGAATACAGGCAGTGTCTGAGCCTGACACTGTTGGGCCACCTCGAGTAGGGTGTCTAGTGATTAAAGGCCCGAAACACCTGATGATCCGAGGTTACATTACTGATGATGTGTCCCAGTGCACACCCGGTTCGTTGAACCAAGTGGTGTCGGACCTTGATAATGAAAGGCATGGTCCAGATTAACCTGGCTTTATTATACTAGCTCATTCGCCATAGCAGTTCATATACTGTCATTTAAAATTCTGTATTCTAATATCTCCTAGTCAAACATATATATTCACTAGCTTAAAACTTAAACCTAATCTTAAAGTTTAGATGGGGTATACACCCCCACAAACCCTACTAAAGTTTAGATGGGGTACACACCCCCACAAACCCTACTAAAGTTTAGATGGGGTACACACCCCCACAAACCCTATTCACTCCCCGATTAACCCTGGCTTTAGCCCCACAAACCCAAAGCACATCCTGATTGACCCTTGCTAAACCCCCATAGACAGTGTCCCGTGTCAAGAGGGGTAATTTCAACAGGAATAAGTGTTGGGTCTGATTGGTGAAGGCGTCGGCCAGTTTAAATATATCCACTAGCCTAAAATTTAAACCTAATCCTAAGGTCCAAAAGGGGCATACACCCCCACAAACCCTAGGCATTTCCCGATTAACTCTGGCTTCAGCCGTACAAACCTAAAGCACACCCTGACTGATCAACAGGGATAAGTGTTGGGCCTGGTTGGTAAAGGCGTGGGCCAGTTTAAAGTGGCAGGATCGTGTGAAACTGAATCTCTGGTGGCGAGATCAGAAAGCACAAGAGGGCTGAATTGCCCACTGCCTGTATGGTTTAAAATTTAAACCTAATCTAGATGGGGTGCACATCCCCATAAATTTTAGGCACTTCCCGATTAACTCTGGTTTTAGCCCCACAAGCCCAAAGCACACCCTGATTGACCCTTGTTAAATCCCCATAGACTTAGTGCTCCGGGTCGAGAGGGGTAAATTTCAACAGGGATGAGTGTTGGACTTGGTTAGTGAAGGCGTCGGTCATTTTGAAGTGGCAGGGTCGTGTGAAACTGAATCTCAAGTGGCAAGATCAGAAAGCACAAGAGGGCTGAATTGCCCACTGCCCGCATAATTTCACCCTAACTTAGTAAATTCCCATAAACTGGATATTCTGTGTTAAGAGGGGCAAGTTTCAATAAAGGCAAGTGGTGGACCTGGTTAATGAAGGCGTGGGCCAGTTCAAAGTGGCAGGGTCACGTGAAATTGAATCTCAAGTGGCGAGATCAAAAAACACGAGGGGGCTTTTTTGCCCACTGCCCGCATAATCTCAACCTAACCTTACAGTGACACGCTCTTCATTCTCCAGGCCACTGGAGGCCAATAAGAAGGCTTAGATATTTAAACCCAAATGGACAGTGTACCTTTAAGAGTTGAATAGGTAAGGCTGCTTGGTATCCTAGCAACAGATAGGGTCTGCAGTTGGAGTGGTCAGACAGGTTTTAGGACACAATAAAAGTGGAGATGGAGTCCCGGGCTAGGGATGTTTTAACCGGATAGCATTTTTCAGAGACCTCCCCGGGAGACCGGAGTAATGGGAGTAAGTGGATTTGGTCTCCCAGGCGGGAGTCAAGCGTTGTTGGAGGCAGTTTGTTGGAGTTAAAATGGTTGACCCAAGACACAAAACTAGTGGTAAGAATATTATTGTTTTATTTTCCATGTAACCCTTGGCATATAGATGCCAGGTAGTGATTTTTTTAAAAAATATCATTACCCTTAGAATTACATGCCTCTCATTATTGGTCCCTGGGAGGAATACAGGCAGTGTCTGAGCCTGACACTGTTGGGCCACCTCGAGTAGGGTGTCTAGTGATTAAAGGCCCGAAACACCTGATGATCCGAGGTTACATTACTGATGATGTGTCCCAGTGCACACCCGGTTCGTTGAACCAAGTGGTGTCGGACCTTGATAATGAAAGGCATGGTCCAGATTAACCTGGCTTTATTATACTAGCTCATTCGCCATAGCAGTTCATATACTGTCATTTAAAATTCTGTATTCTAATATCTCCTAGTCAAACATATATATTCACTAGCTTAAAACTTAAACCTAATCTTAAAGTTTAGATGGGGTATACACCCCCACAAACCCTACTAAAGTTTAGATGGGGTACACACCCCCACAAACCCTACTAAAGTTTAGATGGGGTACACACCCCCACAAACCCTATTCACTCCCCGATTAACCCTGGCTTTAGCCCCACAAACCCAAAGCACATCCTGATTGACCCTTGCTAAACCCCCATAGACAGTGTCCCGTGTCAAGAGGGGTAATTTCAACAGGAATAAGTGTTGGGTCTGATTGGTGAAGGCGTCGGCCAGTTTAAATATATCCACTAGCCTAAAATTTAAACCTAATCCTAAGGTCCAAAAGGGGCATACACCCCCACAAACCCTAGGCATTTCCCGATTAACTCTGGCTTCAGCCGTACAAACCTAAAGCACACCCTGACTGATCAACAGGGATAAGTGTTGGGCCTGGTTGGTAAAGGCGTGGGCCAGTTTAAAGTGGCAGGATCGTGTGAAACTGAATCTCTGGTGGCGAGATCAGAAAGCACAAGAGGGCTGAATTGCCCACTGCCTGTATGGTTTAAAATTTAAACCTAATCTAGATGGGGTGCACATCCCCATAAATTTTAGGCACTTCCCGATTAACTCTGGTTTTAGCCCCACAAGCCCAAAGCACACCCTGATTGACCCTTGTTAAATCCCCATAGACTTAGTGCTCCGGGTCGAGAGGGGTAAATTTCAACAGGGATGAGTGTTGGACTTGGTTAGTGAAGGCGTCGGTCATTTTGAAGTGGCAGGGTCGTGTGAAACTGAATCTCAAGTGGCAAGATCAGAAAGCACAAGAGGGCTGAATTGCCCACTGCCCGCATAATTTCACCCTAACTTAGTAAATTCCCATAAACTGGATATTCTGTGTTAAGAGGGGCAAGTTTCAATAAAGGCAAGTGGTGGACCTGGTTAATGAAGGCGTGGGCCAGTTCAAAGTGGCAGGGTCACGTGAAATTGAATCTCAAGTGGCGAGATCAAAAAACACGAGGGGGCTTTTTTGCCCACTGCCCGCATAATCTCAACCTAACCTTACAGTGACACGCTCTTCATTCTCCAGGCCACTGGAGGCCAATAAGAAGGCTTAGATATTTAAACCCAAATGGACAGTGTACCTTTAAGAGTTGAATAGGTAAGGCTGCTTGGTATCCTAGCAACAGATAGGGTCTGCAGTTGGAGTGGTCAGACAGGTTTTAGGACACAATAAAAGTGGAGATGGAGTCCCGGGCTAGGGATGTTTTAACCGGATAGCATTTTTCAGAGACCTCCCCGGGAGACCGGAGTAATGGGAGTAAGTGGATTTGGTCTCCCAGGCGGGAGTCAAGCGTTGTTGGAGGCAGTTTGTTGGAGTTAAAATGGTTGACCCAAGACACAAAACTAGTGGTAAGAATATTATTGTTTTATTTTCCATGTAACCCTTGGCATATAGATGCCAGGTAGTGATTTTTTTAAAAAATATCATTACCCTTAGAATTACATGCCTCTCATTATTGGTCCCTGGGAGGAATACAGGCAGTGTCTGAGCCTGACACTGTTGGGCCACCTCGAGTAGGGTGTCTAGTGATTAAAGGCCCGAAACACCTGATGATCCGAGGTTACATTACTGATGATGTGTCCCAGTGCACACCCGGTTCGTTGAACCAAGTGGTGTCGGACCTTGATAATGAAAGGCATGGTCCAGATTAACCTGGCTTTATTATACTAGCTCATTCGCCATAGCAGTTCATATACTGTCATTTAAAATTCTGTATTCTAATATCTCCTAGTCAAACATATATATTCACTAGCTTAAAACTTAAACCTAATCTTAAAGTTTAGATGGGGTATACACCCCCACAAACCCTACTAAAGTTTAGATGGGGTACACACCCCCACAAACCCTACTAAAGTTTAGATGGGGTACACACCCCCACAAACCCTATTCACTCCCCGATTAACCCTGGCTTTAGCCCCACAAACCCAAAGCACATCCTGATTGACCCTTGCTAAACCCCCATAGACAGTGTCCCGTGTCAAGAGGGGTAATTTCAACAGGAATAAGTGTTGGGTCTGATTGGTGAAGGCGTCGGCCAGTTTAAATATATCCACTAGCCTAAAATTTAAACCTAATCCTAAGGTCCAAAAGGGGCATACACCCCCACAAACCCTAGGCATTTCCCGATTAACTCTGGCTTCAGCCGTACAAACCTAAAGCACACCCTGACTGATCAACAGGGATAAGTGTTGGGCCTGGTTGGTAAAGGCGTGGGCCAGTTTAAAGTGGCAGGATCGTGTGAAACTGAATCTCTGGTGGCGAGATCAGAAAGCACAAGAGGGCTGAATTGCCCACTGCCTGTATGGTTTAAAATTTAAACCTAATCTAGATGGGGTGCACATCCCCATAAATTTTAGGCACTTCCCGATTAACTCTGGTTTTAGCCCCACAAGCCCAAAGCACACCCTGATTGACCCTTGTTAAATCCCCATAGACTTAGTGCTCCGGGTCGAGAGGGGTAAATTTCAACAGGGATGAGTGTTGGACTTGGTTAGTGAAGGCGTCGGTCATTTTGAAGTGGCAGGGTCGTGTGAAACTGAATCTCAAGTGGCAAGATCAGAAAGCACAAGAGGGCTGAATTGCCCACTGCCCGCATAATTTCACCCTAACTTAGTAAATTCCCATAAACTGGATATTCTGTGTTAAGAGGGGCAAGTTTCAATAAAGGCAAGTGGTGGACCTGGTTAATGAAGGCGTGGGCCAGTTCAAAGTGGCAGGGTCACGTGAAATTGAATCTCAAGTGGCGAGATCAAAAAACACGAGGGGGCTTTTTTGCCCACTGCCCGCATAATCTCAACCTAACCTTACAGTGACACGCTCTTCATTCTCCAGGCCACTGGAGGCCAATAAGAAGGCTTAGATATTTAAACCCAAATGGACAGTGTACCTTTAAGAGTTGAATAGGTAAGGCTGCTTGGTATCCTAGCAACAGATAGGGTCTGCAGTTGGAGTGGTCAGACAGGTTTTAGGACACAATAAAAGTGGAGATGGAGTCCCGGGCTAGGGATGTTTTAACCGGATAGCATTTTTCAGAGACCTCCCCGGGAGACCGGAGTAATGGGAGTAAGTGGATTTGGTCTCCCAGGCGGGAGTCAAGCGTTGTTGGAGGCAGTTTGTTGGAGTTAAAATGGTTGACCCAAGACACAAAACTAGTGGTAAGAATATTATTGTTTTATTTTCCATGTAACCCTTGGCATATAGATGCCAGGTAGTGATTTTTTTAAAAAATATCATTACCCTTAGAATTACATGCCTCTCATTATTGGTCCCTGGGAGGAATACAGGCAGTGTCTGAGCCTGACACTGTTGGGCCACCTCGAGTAGGGTGTCTAGTGATTAAAGGCCCGAAACACCTGATGATCCGAGGTTACATTACTGATGATGTGTCCCAGTGCACACCCGGTTCGTTGAACCAAGTGGTGTCGGACCTTGATAATGAAAGGCATGGTCCAGATTAACCTGGCTTTATTATACTAGCTCATTCGCCATAGCAGTTCATATACTGTCATTTAAAATTCTGTATTCTAATATCTCCTAGTCAAACATATATATTCACTAGCTTAAAACTTAAACCTAATCTTAAAGTTTAGATGGGGTATACACCCCCACAAACCCTACTAAAGTTTAGATGGGGTACACACCCCCACAAACCCTACTAAAGTTTAGATGGGGTACACACCCCCACAAACCCTATTCACTCCCCGATTAACCCTGGCTTTAGCCCCACAAACCCAAAGCACATCCTGATTGACCCTTGCTAAACCCCCATAGACAGTGTCCCGTGTCAAGAGGGGTAATTTCAACAGGAATAAGTGTTGGGTCTGATTGGTGAAGGCGTCGGCCAGTTTAAATATATCCACTAGCCTAAAATTTAAACCTAATCCTAAGGTCCAAAAGGGGCATACACCCCCACAAACCCTAGGCATTTCCCGATTAACTCTGGCTTCAGCCGTACAAACCTAAAGCACACCCTGACTGATCAACAGGGATAAGTGTTGGGCCTGGTTGGTAAAGGCGTGGGCCAGTTTAAAGTGGCAGGATCGTGTGAAACTGAATCTCTGGTGGCGAGATCAGAAAGCACAAGAGGGCTGAATTGCCCACTGCCTGTATGGTTTAAAATTTAAACCTAATCTAGATGGGGTGCACATCCCCATAAATTTTAGGCACTTCCCGATTAACTCTGGTTTTAGCCCCACAAGCCCAAAGCACACCCTGATTGACCCTTGTTAAATCCCCATAGACTTAGTGCTCCGGGTCGAGAGGGGTAAATTTCAACAGGGATGAGTGTTGGACTTGGTTAGTGAAGGCGTCGGTCATTTTGAAGTGGCAGGGTCGTGTGAAACTGAATCTCAAGTGGCAAGATCAGAAAGCACAAGAGGGCTGAATTGCCCACTGCCCGCATAATTTCACCCTAACTTAGTAAATTCCCATAAACTGGATATTCTGTGTTAAGAGGGGCAAGTTTCAATAAAGGCAAGTGGTGGACCTGGTTAATGAAGGCGTGGGCCAGTTCAAAGTGGCAGGGTCACGTGAAATTGAATCTCAAGTGGCGAGATCAAAAAACACGAGGGGGCTTTTTTGCCCACTGCCCGCATAATCTCAACCTAACCTTACAGTGACACGCTCTTCATTCTCCAGGCCACTGGAGGCCAATAAGAAGGCTTAGATATTTAAACCCAAATGGACAGTGTACCTTTAAGAGTTGAATAGGTAAGGCTGCTTGGTATCCTAGCAACAGATAGGGTCTGCAGTTGGAGTGGTCAGACAGGTTTTAGGACACAATAAAAGTGGAGATGGAGTCCCGGGCTAGGGATGTTTTAACCGGATAGCATTTTTCAGAGACCTCCCCGGGAGACCGGAGTAATGGGAGTAAGTGGATTTGGTCTCCCAGGCGGGAGTCAAGCGTTGTTGGAGGCAGTTTGTTGGAGTTAAAATGGTTGACCCAAGACACAAAACTAGTGGTAAGAATATTATTGTTTTATTTTCCATGTAACCCTTGGCATATAGATGCCAGGTAGTGATTTTTTTAAAAAATATCATTACCCTTAGAATTACATGCCTCTCATTATTGGTCCCTGGGAGGAATACAGGCAGTGTCTGAGCCTGACACTGTTGGGCCACCTCGAGTAGGGTGTCTAGTGATTAAAGGCCCGAAACACCTGATGATCCGAGGTTACATTACTGATGATGTGTCCCAGTGCACACCCGGTTCGTTGAACCAAGTGGTGTCGGACCTTGATAATGAAAGGCATGGTCCAGATTAACCTGGCTTTATTATACTAGCTCATTCGCCATAGCAGTTCATATACTGTCATTTAAAATTCTGTATTCTAATATCTCCTAGTCAAACATATATATTCACTAGCTTAAAACTTAAACCTAATCTTAAAGTTTAGATGGGGTATACACCCCCACAAACCCTACTAAAGTTTAGATGGGGTACACACCCCCACAAACCCTACTAAAGTTTAGATGGGGTACACACCCCCACAAACCCTATTCACTCCCCGATTAACCCTGGCTTTAGCCCCACAAACCCAAAGCACATCCTGATTGACCCTTGCTAAACCCCCATAGACAGTGTCCCGTGTCAAGAGGGGTAATTTCAACAGGAATAAGTGTTGGGTCTGATTGGTGAAGGCGTCGGCCAGTTTAAATATATCCACTAGCCTAAAATTTAAACCTAATCCTAAGGTCCAAAAGGGGCATACACCCCCACAAACCCTAGGCATTTCCCGATTAACTCTGGCTTCAGCCGTACAAACCTAAAGCACACCCTGACTGATCAACAGGGATAAGTGTTGGGCCTGGTTGGTAAAGGCGTGGGCCAGTTTAAAGTGGCAGGATCGTGTGAAACTGAATCTCTGGTGGCGAGATCAGAAAGCACAAGAGGGCTGAATTGCCCACTGCCTGTATGGTTTAAAATTTAAACCTAATCTAGATGGGGTGCACATCCCCATAAATTTTAGGCACTTCCCGATTAACTCTGGTTTTAGCCCCACAAGCCCAAAGCACACCCTGATTGACCCTTGTTAAATCCCCATAGACTTAGTGCTCCGGGTCGAGAGGGGTAAATTTCAACAGGGATGAGTGTTGGACTTGGTTAGTGAAGGCGTCGGTCATTTTGAAGTGGCAGGGTCGTGTGAAACTGAATCTCAAGTGGCAAGATCAGAAAGCACAAGAGGGCTGAATTGCCCACTGCCCGCATAATTTCACCCTAACTTAGTAAATTCCCATAAACTGGATATTCTGTGTTAAGAGGGGCAAGTTTCAATAAAGGCAAGTGGTGGACCTGGTTAATGAAGGCGTGGGCCAGTTCAAAGTGGCAGGGTCACGTGAAATTGAATCTCAAGTGGCGAGATCAAAAAACACGAGGGGGCTTTTTTGCCCACTGCCCGCATAATCTCAACCTAACCTTACAGTGACACGCTCTTCATTCTCCAGGCCACTGGAGGCCAATAAGAAGGCTTAGATATTTAAACCCAAATGGACAGTGTACCTTTAAGAGTTGAATAGGTAAGGCTGCTTGGTATCCTAGCAACAGATAGGGTCTGCAGTTGGAGTGGTCAGACAGGTTTTAGGACACAATAAAAGTGGAGATGGAGTCCCGGGCTAGGGATGTTTTAACCGGATAGCATTTTTCAGAGACCTCCCCGGGAGACCGGAGTAATGGGAGTAAGTGGATTTGGTCTCCCAGGCGGGAGTCAAGCGTTGTTGGAGGCAGTTTGTTGGAGTTAAAATGGTTGACCCAAGACACAAAACTAGTGGTAAGAATATTATTGTTTTATTTTCCATGTAACCCTTGGCATATAGATGCCAGGTAGTGATTTTTTTAAAAAATATCATTACCCTTAGAATTACATGCCTCTCATTATTGGTCCCTGGGAGGAATACAGGCAGTGTCTGAGCCTGACACTGTTGGGCCACCTCGAGTAGGGTGTCTAGTGATTAAAGGCCCGAAACACCTGATGATCCGAGGTTACATTACTGATGATGTGTCCCAGTGCACACCCGGTTCGTTGAACCAAGTGGTGTCGGACCTTGATAATGAAAGGCATGGTCCAGATTAACCTGGCTTTATTATACTAGCTCATTCGCCATAGCAGTTCATATACTGTCATTTAAAATTCTGTATTCTAATATCTCCTAGTCAAACATATATATTCACTAGCTTAAAACTTAAACCTAATCTTAAAGTTTAGATGGGGTATACACCCCCACAAACCCTACTAAAGTTTAGATGGGGTACACACCCCCACAAACCCTACTAAAGTTTAGATGGGGTACACACCCCCACAAACCCTATTCACTCCCCGATTAACCCTGGCTTTAGCCCCACAAACCCAAAGCACATCCTGATTGACCCTTGCTAAACCCCCATAGACAGTGTCCCGTGTCAAGAGGGGTAATTTCAACAGGAATAAGTGTTGGGTCTGATTGGTGAAGGCGTCGGCCAGTTTAAATATATCCACTAGCCTAAAATTTAAACCTAATCCTAAGGTCCAAAAGGGGCATACACCCCCACAAACCCTAGGCATTTCCCGATTAACTCTGGCTTCAGCCGTACAAACCTAAAGCACACCCTGACTGATCAACAGGGATAAGTGTTGGGCCTGGTTGGTAAAGGCGTGGGCCAGTTTAAAGTGGCAGGATCGTGTGAAACTGAATCTCTGGTGGCGAGATCAGAAAGCACAAGAGGGCTGAATTGCCCACTGCCTGTATGGTTTAAAATTTAAACCTAATCTAGATGGGGTGCACATCCCCATAAATTTTAGGCACTTCCCGATTAACTCTGGTTTTAGCCCCACAAGCCCAAAGCACACCCTGATTGACCCTTGTTAAATCCCCATAGACTTAGTGCTCCGGGTCGAGAGGGGTAAATTTCAACAGGGATGAGTGTTGGACTTGGTTAGTGAAGGCGTCGGTCATTTTGAAGTGGCAGGGTCGTGTGAAACTGAATCTCAAGTGGCAAGATCAGAAAGCACAAGAGGGCTGAATTGCCCACTGCCCGCATAATTTCACCCTAACTTAGTAAATTCCCATAAACTGGATATTCTGTGTTAAGAGGGGCAAGTTTCAATAAAGGCAAGTGGTGGACCTGGTTAATGAAGGCGTGGGCCAGTTCAAAGTGGCAGGGTCACGTGAAATTGAATCTCAAGTGGCGAGATCAAAAAACACGAGGGGGCTTTTTTGCCCACTGCCCGCATAATCTCAACCTAACCTTACAGTGACACGCTCTTCATTCTCCAGGCCACTGGAGGCCAATAAGAAGGCTTAGATATTTAAACCCAAATGGACAGTGTACCTTTAAGAGTTGAATAGGTAAGGCTGCTTGGTATCCTAGCAACAGATAGGGTCTGCAGTTGGAGTGGTCAGACAGGTTTTAGGACACAATAAAAGTGGAGATGGAGTCCCGGGCTAGGGATGTTTTAACCGGATAGCATTTTTCAGAGACCTCCCCGGGAGACCGGAGTAATGGGAGTAAGTGGATTTGGTCTCCCAGGCGGGAGTCAAGCGTTGTTGGAGGCAGTTTGTTGGAGTTAAAATGGTTGACCCAAGACACAAAACTAGTGGTAAGAATATTATTGTTTTATTTTCCATGTAACCCTTGGCATATAGATGCCAGGTAGTGATTTTTTTAAAAAATATCATTACCCTTAGAATTACATGCCTCTCATTATTGGTCCCTGGGAGGAATACAGGCAGTGTCTGAGCCTGACACTGTTGGGCCACCTCGAGTAGGGTGTCTAGTGATTAAAGGCCCGAAACACCTGATGATCCGAGGTTACATTACTGATGATGTGTCCCAGTGCACACCCGGTTCGTTGAACCAAGTGGTGTCGGACCTTGATAATGAAAGGCATGGTCCAGATTAACCTGGCTTTATTATACTAGCTCATTCGCCATAGCAGTTCATATACTGTCATTTAAAATTCTGTATTCTAATATCTCCTAGTCAAACATATATATTCACTAGCTTAAAACTTAAACCTAATCTTAAAGTTTAGATGGGGTATACACCCCCACAAACCCTACTAAAGTTTAGATGGGGTACACACCCCCACAAACCCTACTAAAGTTTAGATGGGGTACACACCCCCACAAACCCTATTCACTCCCCGATTAACCCTGGCTTTAGCCCCACAAACCCAAAGCACATCCTGATTGACCCTTGCTAAACCCCCATAGACAGTGTCCCGTGTCAAGAGGGGTAATTTCAACAGGAATAAGTGTTGGGTCTGATTGGTGAAGGCGTCGGCCAGTTTAAATATATCCACTAGCCTAAAATTTAAACCTAATCCTAAGGTCCAAAAGGGGCATACACCCCCACAAACCCTAGGCATTTCCCGATTAACTCTGGCTTCAGCCGTACAAACCTAAAGCACACCCTGACTGATCAACAGGGATAAGTGTTGGGCCTGGTTGGTAAAGGCGTGGGCCAGTTTAAAGTGGCAGGATCGTGTGAAACTGAATCTCTGGTGGCGAGATCAGAAAGCACAAGAGGGCTGAATTGCCCACTGCCTGTATGGTTTAAAATTTAAACCTAATCTAGATGGGGTGCACATCCCCATAAATTTTAGGCACTTCCCGATTAACTCTGGTTTTAGCCCCACAAGCCCAAAGCACACCCTGATTGACCCTTGTTAAATCCCCATAGACTTAGTGCTCCGGGTCGAGAGGGGTAAATTTCAACAGGGATGAGTGTTGGACTTGGTTAGTGAAGGCGTCGGTCATTTTGAAGTGGCAGGGTCGTGTGAAACTGAATCTCAAGTGGCAAGATCAGAAAGCACAAGAGGGCTGAATTGCCCACTGCCCGCATAATTTCACCCTAACTTAGTAAATTCCCATAAACTGGATATTCTGTGTTAAGAGGGGCAAGTTTCAATAAAGGCAAGTGGTGGACCTGGTTAATGAAGGCGTGGGCCAGTTCAAAGTGGCAGGGTCACGTGAAATTGAATCTCAAGTGGCGAGATCAAAAAACACGAGGGGGCTTTTTTGCCCACTGCCCGCATAATCTCAACCTAACCTTACAGTGACACGCTCTTCATTCTCCAGGCCACTGGAGGCCAATAAGAAGGCTTAGATATTTAAACCCAAATGGACAGTGTACCTTTAAGAGTTGAATAGGTAAGGCTGCTTGGTATCCTAGCAACAGATAGGGTCTGCAGTTGGAGTGGTCAGACAGGTTTTAGGACACAATAAAAGTGGAGATGGAGTCCCGGGCTAGGGATGTTTTAACCGGATAGCATTTTTCAGAGACCTCCCCGGGAGACCGGAGTAATGGGAGTAAGTGGATTTGGTCTCCCAGGCGGGAGTCAAGCGTTGTTGGAGGCAGTTTGTTGGAGTTAAAATGGTTGACCCAAGACACAAAACTAGTGGTAAGAATATTATTGTTTTATTTTCCATGTAACCCTTGGCATATAGATGCCAGGTAGTGATTTTTTTAAAAAATATCATTACCCTTAGAATTACATGCCTCTCATTATTGGTCCCTGGGAGGAATACAGGCAGTGTCTGAGCCTGACACTGTTGGGCCACCTCGAGTAGGGTGTCTAGTGATTAAAGGCCCGAAACACCTGATGATCCGAGGTTACATTACTGATGATGTGTCCCAGTGCACACCCGGTTCGTTGAACCAAGTGGTGTCGGACCTTGATAATGAAAGGCATGGTCCAGATTAACCTGGCTTTATTATACTAGCTCATTCGCCATAGCAGTTCATATACTGTCATTTAAAATTCTGTATTCTAATATCTCCTAGTCAAACATATATATTCACTAGCTTAAAACTTAAACCTAATCTTAAAGTTTAGATGGGGTATACACCCCCACAAACCCTACTAAAGTTTAGATGGGGTACACACCCCCACAAACCCTACTAAAGTTTAGATGGGGTACACACCCCCACAAACCCTATTCACTCCCCGATTAACCCTGGCTTTAGCCCCACAAACCCAAAGCACATCCTGATTGACCCTTGCTAAACCCCCATAGACAGTGTCCCGTGTCAAGAGGGGTAATTTCAACAGGAATAAGTGTTGGGTCTGATTGGTGAAGGCGTCGGCCAGTTTAAATATATCCACTAGCCTAAAATTTAAACCTAATCCTAAGGTCCAAAAGGGGCATACACCCCCACAAACCCTAGGCATTTCCCGATTAACTCTGGCTTCAGCCGTACAAACCTAAAGCACACCCTGACTGATCAACAGGGATAAGTGTTGGGCCTGGTTGGTAAAGGCGTGGGCCAGTTTAAAGTGGCAGGATCGTGTGAAACTGAATCTCTGGTGGCGAGATCAGAAAGCACAAGAGGGCTGAATTGCCCACTGCCTGTATGGTTTAAAATTTAAACCTAATCTAGATGGGGTGCACATCCCCATAAATTTTAGGCACTTCCCGATTAACTCTGGTTTTAGCCCCACAAGCCCAAAGCACACCCTGATTGACCCTTGTTAAATCCCCATAGACTTAGTGCTCCGGGTCGAGAGGGGTAAATTTCAACAGGGATGAGTGTTGGACTTGGTTAGTGAAGGCGTCGGTCATTTTGAAGTGGCAGGGTCGTGTGAAACTGAATCTCAAGTGGCAAGATCAGAAAGCACAAGAGGGCTGAATTGCCCACTGCCCGCATAATTTCACCCTAACTTAGTAAATTCCCATAAACTGGATATTCTGTGTTAAGAGGGGCAAGTTTCAATAAAGGCAAGTGGTGGACCTGGTTAATGAAGGCGTGGGCCAGTTCAAAGTGGCAGGGTCACGTGAAATTGAATCTCAAGTGGCGAGATCAAAAAACACGAGGGGGCTTTTTTGCCCACTGCCCGCATAATCTCAACCTAACCTTACAGTGACACGCTCTTCATTCTCCAGGCCACTGGAGGCCAATAAGAAGGCTTAGATATTTAAACCCAAATGGACAGTGTACCTTTAAGAGTTGAATAGGTAAGGCTGCTTGGTATCCTAGCAACAGATAGGGTCTGCAGTTGGAGTGGTCAGACAGGTTTTAGGACACAATAAAAGTGGAGATGGAGTCCCGGGCTAGGGATGTTTTAACCGGATAGCATTTTTCAGAGACCTCCCCGGGAGACCGGAGTAATGGGAGTAAGTGGATTTGGTCTCCCAGGCGGGAGTCAAGCGTTGTTGGAGGCAGTTTGTTGGAGTTAAAATGGTTGACCCAAGACACAAAACTAGTGGTAAGAATATTATTGTTTTATTTTCCATGTAACCCTTGGCATATAGATGCCAGGTAGTGATTTTTTTAAAAAATATCATTACCCTTAGAATTACATGCCTCTCATTATTGGTCCCTGGGAGGAATACAGGCAGTGTCTGAGCCTGACACTGTTGGGCCACCTCGAGTAGGGTGTCTAGTGATTAAAGGCCCGAAACACCTGATGATCCGAGGTTACATTACTGATGATGTGTCCCAGTGCACACCCGGTTCGTTGAACCAAGTGGTGTCGGACCTTGATAATGAAAGGCATGGTCCAGATTAACCTGGCTTTATTATACTAGCTCATTCGCCATAGCAGTTCATATACTGTCATTTAAAATTCTGTATTCTAATATCTCCTAGTCAAACATATATATTCACTAGCTTAAAACTTAAACCTAATCTTAAAGTTTAGATGGGGTATACACCCCCACAAACCCTACTAAAGTTTAGATGGGGTACACACCCCCACAAACCCTACTAAAGTTTAGATGGGGTACACACCCCCACAAACCCTATTCACTCCCCGATTAACCCTGGCTTTAGCCCCACAAACCCAAAGCACATCCTGATTGACCCTTGCTAAACCCCCATAGACAGTGTCCCGTGTCAAGAGGGGTAATTTCAACAGGAATAAGTGTTGGGTCTGATTGGTGAAGGCGTCGGCCAGTTTAAATATATCCACTAGCCTAAAATTTAAACCTAATCCTAAGGTCCAAAAGGGGCATACACCCCCACAAACCCTAGGCATTTCCCGATTAACTCTGGCTTCAGCCGTACAAACCTAAAGCACACCCTGACTGATCAACAGGGATAAGTGTTGGGCCTGGTTGGTAAAGGCGTGGGCCAGTTTAAAGTGGCAGGATCGTGTGAAACTGAATCTCTGGTGGCGAGATCAGAAAGCACAAGAGGGCTGAATTGCCCACTGCCTGTATGGTTTAAAATTTAAACCTAATCTAGATGGGGTGCACATCCCCATAAATTTTAGGCACTTCCCGATTAACTCTGGTTTTAGCCCCACAAGCCCAAAGCACACCCTGATTGACCCTTGTTAAATCCCCATAGACTTAGTGCTCCGGGTCGAGAGGGGTAAATTTCAACAGGGATGAGTGTTGGACTTGGTTAGTGAAGGCGTCGGTCATTTTGAAGTGGCAGGGTCGTGTGAAACTGAATCTCAAGTGGCAAGATCAGAAAGCACAAGAGGGCTGAATTGCCCACTGCCCGCATAATTTCACCCTAACTTAGTAAATTCCCATAAACTGGATATTCTGTGTTAAGAGGGGCAAGTTTCAATAAAGGCAAGTGGTGGACCTGGTTAATGAAGGCGTGGGCCAGTTCAAAGTGGCAGGGTCACGTGAAATTGAATCTCAAGTGGCGAGATCAAAAAACACGAGGGGGCTTTTTTGCCCACTGCCCGCATAATCTCAACCTAACCCTAACCCTAACCCTAACCCTAACCCTAACCCTAACCCTAACCCTAACCCTAACCCTAACCCTAACCCTAACCCTAACCCTACCCGCATAATCTCAACCTAACCCCCACAAACCCTACTAAAGTTTAGATGGGGTGCACACCCCCACAAACCCTACTAAAGTTTAGATGGGGTACACACCCCCACAAACCCTATTCACTCCCCGATTAACCCTGGCTTTAGCCCCACAAACCCAAAGCACATCCTGATTGACCCTTGCTAAACCCCCATAGACAGTGTCCCGTGTCAAGAGGGGTAATTTCAACAGGAATAAGTGTTGGGTCTGATTGGTGAAGGCGTCGGCCAGTTTAAATATATCCACTAGCCTAAAATTTAAACCTAATCCTAAGGTCCAAAAGGGGCATACACCCCCACAAACCCTAGGAACTCTGGCTTCAGCCGTACAAACCTAAAGCACACCCTGACTGATCAACAGGGATAAGTGTTGGGCCTGGTTGGTAAAGGCGTGGGCCAGTTTAAAGTGGCAGGATCGTGTGAAACTGAATCTCTGGTGGCGAGATCAGAAAGCACAAGAGGGCTGAATTGCCCACTGCCTGTATGGTTTAAAATTTAAACCTAATCCTAGGGTCCAGATGGGGTGCACACCCCCATAAATTTTAGGCACTTCCCGATTAACTCTGTCTTTAGCCCCACAAACCCAAAGCACACCCTGATTGACCCTTGTTAAATCCCCACAGACCTAGTGCTCCGGGTCGAGAGGGGTAAATTTCAACAGGGATAAGTGTTGGACTTGGTTAGTGAAGGCGTCGGCCATTTTGAAGTGGCAGGGTCGTGTGAAACTGAATCTCAGGTGGCGAGATCAGAAAGCACAGGAGGGCTGGTTTGCCCACTGCCCGCATAATTTCAAATATATATCCACTAGCCTAAAATTTAAACCTAATCCTAAGGTCCAGATGGGGTGCACACACCCCCATAAATTTTAGGCACTTCCCGATTAACTCTGGCTTCAGCCGCACAAACCCAAAGCACACCCTGATTGACCCTTGTTAAATCCCCATAGACTGTGTCCCATGTCAAGAGGGGTAAATTTCAACAGGAATAAGTGTTGGGTCTGGTTGGTGAAGGCGTGGGCCAGTTTAAAGTGGCAGGGTCGTGTGAAACTGAATCTCAGGTGGCGAGATCAGAAAGCACAGGAGGGCTGGTTTGCCCACTGCCCGCATAATTTCAAATATATATCCACTAGCCTAAAATTTAAACCTAATCCTAAGGTCCAGATGGGGTGCACACACCCCCATAAATTTTAGGCACTTCCCGATTAACTCTGGCTTCAGCCGCACAAACCCAAAGCACACCCTGATTGACCCTTGTTAAATCCCCATAGACTGTGTCCCATGTCAAGAGGGGTAAATTTCAACAGGAATAAGTGTTGGGTCTGGTTGGTGAAGGCGTGGGCCAGTTTAAAGTGGCAGGGTCGTGTGAAACTGAATCTCAGGTGGCGAGATCAGAAAGCACAGGAGGGCTGGTTTGCCCACTGCCCGCATAATTTCAAATATATATCCACTAGCCTAAAATTTAAACCTAATCCTAAGGTCCAGATGGGGTGCACACACCCCCATAAATTTTAGGCACTTCCCGATTAACTCTGGCTTCAGCCGCACAAACCTAAAGCACACCCTGATTGATCAACAGGGATAAGTGTTGGGCCTGGTTGGTGAAGGCGTGGGCCATTTTAAAGTGGCAGGGTCGTGTGAAACTGAATCTCAGGTGGCGAGATCAGAAAGCACAGGAGGGCTGGTTTGCCCACTGCCCGCATAATTTCAAATATATATCCACTAGCCTAAAATTTAAACCTAATCCTAAGGTCCAGATGGGGTGCACACACCCCCATAAATTTTAGGCACTTCCCGATTAACTCTGGCTTCAGCCGCACAAACCTAAAGCACACCCTGATTGATCAACAGGGATAAGTGTTGGGCCTGGTTGGTAAAGGCGTGGGCCAGTCTAAAGTGGCAGGGTCGTGTGAAACTGAATCTCAGGTGGCGAGATCAGAAAGCACAAGAGGGCTGAATTGCCCACTGCCCGCATAATTTCACCCTAACTTAGTAAATCCCCATAAACTGGATATTCTGTGTTAAGTGGGGCAAGTTTCAATAAAGGCAAGTGGTGGACCTGGTTAATGAAGGCGTGGGCCAGTTCAAAGTGGCAGGTTCGAGTGAAATTGAATCTCAAGTGGCGAGATCAAAAAACACGAGGGGGCTTTTTTGCCCACTGCCCGCATAATCTTAACCTAACCCTATTCACTAGCTTAAAACTTAAACCTAATCTTAAAGTTTAGATGGGGTACACACCCCCACAACCTCTAATTACTCCCCGATTAACCCTGGCTTTAGCCCCACAAACCCAAAGCACATCCTGATTGACCCTTGCTAAACCCCTATAGACAGTGTCCAGTGTCAAGAGGGGTAATTTCAACAGGAATAAGTGTTGGGTCTGGTTGGTGAAGGCGTGGGCCAGTTTAAAGTGGCAGGGTTGTGTGAAACTGAATCTCAGGTGGCGAGATCAGAAAGCACAGGAGGGCTGGTTTGCCCACTGCCCGCATAATTTCAAATATATATCCACTAGCCTAAAATTTAAACCTAATCCTAAGGTCCAGATGGGGTGCACACCCCCATAAGCTTTTGGCACTTCCCGATTAACTCTGGCTTCAGCCGCACAAACCCAAAGCACACCCTGATTGACCCTTGTTAAATCCCCATCGACAGTGTCCCGTGTCAAGAGGGGTAAATTTCAACAGGGATAAGTGTTGGGCCTGGTTCGTAAAGGCGTGGGCCAGTTTAAAGTGGCAGGGTCGTGTGAAACTGAATCTCAGGTGGCGAGATCAAAAAACACAAGAGGGCTGATTTGCCCACTGCCCGCATAATTTCACCCTAACTTAGTCAAACATATACATTCATCAGTCCAAAATTTAAACTTAATCTGAAAGTCCAGAAGGGGTACACACCCCACAAAGGCTAGGTACTACCCGATTAACCTTGGCTTCGGCCCCACAAACCCTAAGTATACCCTGATTAATACTAGTTAAATCCCCATAAACTGGATGTCCTATGTTAAGAGGGGCAAGTTTCAATAAAGGCAAGTGTTGGACCTGGTTAATGAAGGCGTGGGCCAGTTCAAAGTGGCAGGGTCGTGTGAAGTTGAATCTCAAGTGGCGAGATCAAAAAGCACGAGGTGGCTTTTTTGCCCACTGCCTGCATAATCTTACCCTAACCCTAACCCTAACCCTAACCCTAATGCGGACCCTAACGCAAACCCTAACCCTAACCGGATTAGCCCTGGCTTCAGCCCCACAAACCCTAAGCACACCCCGATTAACCCTTGCTAAACCCCCACAAACCTGGTATATACATCCACCAGCCTAACACTCAAACCTAATCCTAAAGTCCAAAAGGGACACACATCCCCACAAACCCTAGGCACACCCTGATTGACCCTTGTTAAATCCCCACAGACCTAGTGCTCCGGGTCGAGAGGGGTAAATTTCAACAGGGATAAGTGTTGGACTTGGTTAGTGAAGGCGTCGGCCATTTTGAAGTGGCAGGGTCGTGTGAAACTGAATCTCAAGTGGCAAGATCAGAAAGCACAAGAGGGCTGAATTGCCCACTGCCCGCATAATTTCACCCTAACTTAGTAAATTCCCATAAACTGGATATTCTGTGTTAAGAGGGGTAAGTTTCAATAAAGGCAAGTGGTGGACCTGGTTAATGAAGGCGTGGGCCAGTTCAAAGTGGCAGGGTCACGTGAAATTGAATCTCAAGTGGCGAGATCAAAAAACACGAGGGGGCTTTTTTGCCCACTGCCCGCATAATCTCAACCTAACCTTACAGTGACACGCTCTTCATTCTCCAGGCACATGGGAGGCCAATAAGAAAAAAAGCCCAGATATTTAAACCCAAATGGACAGTGTACCTTTAAGAGTTGAATAAGTAAGGCTGCTCGGTATCCTAGCGACAGATAGGGTCTGCAGTTGGAGTGGTCAGATAGGTTTTAGGACACAATAAAAGTGGAGATGGAGTCCCGGGCTAGGGACGTTTTAACCGGATAGCATTTTTCAGAGACCTCCCCGGGAGACCGGAGTGATGGGAGTAAGTGGATTTGGTCTCCCAGATGGGAGTCAAGTGTTGTTGAAGGCAGTTTGTTGGAGTTAAAATGGTTGACCCAAGACACAAAACTAGCGGTAAGAATATTATTGTTTTATTTTCCATGTAACCCTTGGCATATAGATGCCAGGTAGTGATTTTTTTAAAAAATATCATTACCCTTAGAATTACATGCCTCTCATTATTGGTCCCTGGGAGGAATACAGGCAGTGTCTGAGCCTGACACTGTTGGGCCACCTCGAGTAGGGGGTCTAGTGATTAAAGGCCCGAAACACCTGATGATCCGAGGTTTCATTACTGATGATGTGTCCCAGTGCACACCCGGTTCGTTGAACCAAGTGGTGTCGGACCTTGATAATGAAAGGCATGGTCCAGATTAACCTGGCTTTATTATACTAGCTCATTCGCCATAGCAGTTCATATACCGTCATTTAAAATTCTGTATTCTAATATCTCCTAGTCAAACACATTCACTAGCTTAAAACTTAAACCTAATCTTAAAGTTTAGATGGGGTACACACCCCCACAAACCCTACTAAAGTTTAGATGGGGTACACACCCCCACAAACCCTACTAAAGTTTAGATGGGGTACACACCCCCACAAACCCTACTAAAGTTTAGATGGGGTACACACCCCCACAAACCCTACTCACTCCCCGATTAACCCTGGCTTTAGCCCCACAAACCCAAAGCACATCCTGATTGACCCTTGCTAAACCCCCATAGACAGTGTCCCGTGTCAAGAGGGGTAATTTCAACAGGAATAAGTGTTGGGTCTGGTTGGTGAAGGCGTGGGCCAGTTTAAAGTGGCAGGGTTGTGTGAAACTGAATCTCAGGTGGCGAGATCAGAAAGCACAGGAGGGCTGGTTTGCCCACTGCCCGCATAATTTCAAATATATATCCACTAGCCTAAAATTTAAACCTAATCCTAAGGTCCAGATGGGGTGCACACCCCCATAAGCTTTTGGCACTTCCCGATTAACTCTGGCTTCAGCCGCACAAACCCAAAGCACACCCTGATTGACCCTTGTTAAATCCCCATCGACAGTGTCCCGTGTCAAGAGGGGTAAATTTCAACAGGGATAAGTGTTGGGCCTGGTTCGTAAAGGCGTGGGCCAGTTTAAAGTGGCAGGGTCGTGTGAAACTGAATCTCAGGTGGCGAGTTCAAAAAACACAAGAGGGCTGATTTGCCCACTGCCCGCATAATTTCACCCTAACTTAGTCAAACATATACATTCATCAGTCCAAAATTTAAACTTAATCTGAAAGTCCAGAAGGGGTACACACCCCACAAAGGCTAGGTACTACCCGATTAACCTTGGCTTCGGCCCCACAAACCCTAAGTATACCCTGATTAATACTAGTTAAATCCCCATAAACTGGATGTCCTATGTTAAGAGGGGCAAGTTTCAATAAAGGCAAGTGTTGGACCTGGTTAATGAAGGCGTGGGCCAGTTCAAAGTGGCAGGGTCGTGTGAAGTTGAATCTCAAGTGGCGAGATCAAAAAGCACGAGGTGGCTTTTTTGCCCACTGCCTGCATAATCTTACCCTAACCCTAACCGTAACCCTAACCCTAACCCTAATGCGGACCCTAACGCAAACCCTAACCCTAACCGGATTAGCCCTGGCTTCAGCCCCACAAACCCTAAGCACACCCCGATTAACCCTTGCTAAACCCCCACAAACCTGGTATATACATCCACCAGCCTAACACTCAAACCTAATCCTAAAGTCCAAAAGGGACACACATCCCCACAAACCCTAGGCACTCCCCGATTAACCCTGGCTTCGGCCCCACAAACCCTAAGCACACCCCGATTAACCCTTGCTAAACCCCCACAAACCGGATATCCTATGTCAAGAGGGGCAAGATTCAACAAAGGCAAGTGTTGGACCTAGTTAATGAAGGCGTGGGCCAGTTCAAAGTGGCAGGGTCGCGTGAAACTGAATCTCAAGTGACGAGATCAAAAAGCACAAGAGGGCGGATTCGCCCACTGCCCGCATAATCTTAACCTAACCCTAACCCTAATGCGAGACCCTAAACACACCTTGATGAACCCTTGACAATCCCCACAAACCTGATGTCCTATGTCAGGCGGGGAAAGATTCAGCAAAGGCAAGTGTTGGACCTGGTCAATGAAGGCGTGGGCCAGATTATATTGGCAGGGTCACCTGAAACTGAATCTCAGGTGAGGAGATAAAAAAGCACAAGAGGGCTGATTCACCCACTGCCCGCATACTCTCAACCTTACCCTAACATTAATGCGACGTGGAGAACACTCTCTCCTGGTGGTGTCCTGCCATAATGACAGGTTAGATGTGAACAACACTCCCACCTGTTGGTGTCCTGTTGCAATGACAGTTCCGCTGTTGATAATAGTCCCACCTGTTGGTGTCCTCCCACAATGGCAGATCCTCTGTGGATAACAGTCGCACCTAGTGGTGTTCTGCAGCAAAGGTAGATCAGATATGGACAGTACTCCCACCTGGTGGTGTCCTGCCATAACAACATGTTAGATGTGGGACAACTCTCCCACCTGGTGGTGTCCTGCCATAACATCATGTTAGATGTAGGACAACACTCCCACCTGCTGGTGTCCTGCCGCAAGGACAGATCCCTTGTAGACAACACTCCCACCTTGTTGGTGTCCTGCCGCAATGACAGGACCACCGTGAACAACATTTCAACTGGTGGTGTCCTGCCGTAATGACAACCCGTCTATGGAGAACACTCCCACCTGCTGGTGTTCTGCCGCAAGGACAGATCCCTTGTAGACAACACTCCCATCTTTTGGTGTCCTGCCACAATGACAGATCAGATGTGGACAATAATCCCACCTGGTGGTGTCCTGCCATAACAACAGATTAGATGTGGACAACACTCCCTGCTAGTGGTGCCTTGCCACAATGACAGTTCAACTGCAGACAACACTCCCATCTGGTGGTGTCCTGTCGCAATGACAGCTCCGGTGAGGACAGAACTCCCACCTGGTGGTGACCGGTTGCAATGACAGTTCTGCAACCTAACCCTAACCCTAACCCTAACCCTAATGTGATGTCCTATGTCAGGAGGGGCCAGATTCAACAAAGGCAAGTGCTGGACCTGGTTAATGAAGGCATGGGCCAGATCAAAGTGGCAGGGTCGGGTGAAACTGAATCTCAAGTGACGAGATCAAAAAGCACAAGAGTGCTGATTCGCCCACTGCCCGCGTACTCTCAACCTAACCCTAATGCCACCTCGCGGAGGGTGTCTAATGATTAAAGGCCCAAAACACCTGACGATCAGAGGATGCATTACTGATGATGTGTCGCAGTGCACACCCGGTTCGTTGAACCAAGTGCTGTCGGACCAAGATCATGAAAGGCATGGGCCAAATTAACCTGGCTTCACCATATGAGCCTATCTGACATAGCGCCTCATGCCTCACCACACTAAACTCCTCAGCATTACCTCTCCCAGTCAAGCATATATATCCAACAGCCCAACTTCAAACCTAATCCCAAGGCCCAAAAGGGGCACACACCCCCACAAACCCTTGCACTTCCCGATTAACCCTGGCTTCAGCCCCACAAACCCTAATCAATTACTAGAAACTTTCAGACTATTTAGTATTGTGGCTTTCTGAAGATTTACATAAATTTTTATTTACATAAATATTGCTGTGCTTGTTTTTATTATTATTGGTGTCAAAATGGTTACTGCGATGAGACTAGTGTGGTAGGTTCGTGGGTTGTGCTTCTCACTTTCAGCTCCCACTGCTAACTAGTGGAATTGTGAAAGGAAGAGCTGAGTGTGTGTCTCTCCCTGCCAGTACACAGCCTCTCCAACAGCAAGCCTCATGTAGTGCCTCCTCGCTAGCAACAGATGGAAACTGAACTACTTTCAGACTCAGGCTGAAGTACAGAGGACAGGGAGGAGGTCTGGCCACTCCACATGTAGCACACAGGCTCACTGGTGTGTGGACATGCCCTGGTACTTGTGAACCAGATCCCTAGCTATGTGTAAATGGCCTCACTGCCTGGTGGGCAGCCTTGGGAGAGACGAAGGCTACAGGAGAAAACGCAGGCAGCAAATCCAGATTGGAGCCCCTAAGGTGGCTGGATGTCATTGAACATCCTCCTGGCAGCTCCTGCAGCCAATCTGGTGCCAAACATCTTGCTTCACAAGCTTTCGTTTTGACTACACTGGTGAGGCTGAGAGGGGGATTTTAATGACTGGGCATCTCAGGATCTCCATACCCTGTCCAGGCTTGTGATGATCATCATCACCCATTGTCCTTCAAGACAGATGGATGCCAAACATGACCACATTATTATTATTATTTATTTTTTCTTTCTTTTTGTATATCCCCTTTTGTTGTTTTTGCACATTGATTTTCCATCCCTTGTGGTCTTTCATTAATTCTACTGTGTTTCTTGTGTTTACTGTGAATGTCCATAAGAAGATGAATCTCAGGGTTGTACATGGTGACATACATGTACTTTGATAATAACTTTACTTTGAACTTTGATGTATGGAGGAATTATTCTATGTTTATTTATAAGGCACTTCGGAGTTTCCTGTGAATGTGAAAATCACTAGATAAGTTCAACTCTCTTGTTCCTTTTTTACATGATTTTTTTTAACAAAACTATAAAAGTGCATCACAAATACACAAGGTACTGACATTCAGTATTTACAAGACAGTGAGTACACTGAAATTAAAATATGGTTACTGACATCCATTAGACAATCAATACCCGGGGGGGGGGGTGCCCACTGCTCCTGGTCTCCCAGTGTACCCACTGTGACCACGTGCTCCCTCTCCAAGGACAGCTGGGCATGACCGCATGCATGGAAAAGGGACAGGCGGTCAGCCCAGTCAGCGCCCTCCACTTTCCGCCGCCTAGCCCCATGAATGGTCATCTTGGCCAGGCCCAGGACCAAACCCACCAGGAGATCCTAAAGCACCGTGGCTAATGTATCAGGCAGAACTTTGGTGTATTCACCCACTGCCCATAATCATACCCATGGTTCCAACCTGCTGCGCCGTCTTCTGCACTGATGGTCATTTTCATGTCATAGTCAATCAGAGAGGTGTTTACAATGAATAAGTCACTACTGATGTACTGCTGAAAGACTTAGACACTGTTACATTTGAATTAACTAGTTTTTAAAAATACAAGTTATTTTTAAAAAAGTTTAAAAAGTTAATTAAAGTGCATTTAATCATTAAACACATTGAAATACCTTTCTTCTGAAAGTTCGGAATGAATGGGATGAGTCTTGGTCTATCGTTGGATGAGACTGGTGAGGCAGGTCCACCAATGCAACACTGTGAGATCTTGGCAAGTTTGGGCTCTGCTGATTCAATATGATGAACATCATTTCCTCCGATAAAGGAGGAAAGACTTGCCTTCAAGCAGGAGGATGCAGAACTTTCTCAGGTTGTGTGCTAGGCCGACATCCTGAGTCACTCTGAGGATCACATGGGTAAACACTGAAGTTCGTCGCTGCTCTCATTGATGTACTTTGAGTCCAGTGGCAGAATGGCAACTTGGTGCACATATGCAGAAGTTACCAGCTGCCTACTTAAACTTACTGAGTTCGCCTGGTGCAGGTTCAGCAGCTCCGTTCATTTCAGTGGAGATGAATGGCTTCAAAGGAGATGGGACAATTTCAGGTCATTTACGTTCAAATGCCCCCCTCCTTCCTCCTCCTCCTCACTGCCACTTCCTGGCCAATGCCTGAGGTTGAACCAAGGTCCAAAAACCCGAATGTTTGACCCAAAGGTGACCTTCAGAGTCCTCATCTTCTCTATCTACAATAATGTTCTAACTGCAATCGCGGTCCATTTGTTGCTGAAACATAAGTCGATACTTTTGTTACCTCTTGCCTGTTGTTCCAACAAGCCCTCATCAAGCTTTTTCATCTTACACTCTGTAAACAAGGTCATACATTGTGCCTGTTCTTACTCATACAATGGTAAATTCAGCAAAGCAGCTTCGACTCACTGATCTACATCTACACAACTCAGAAATTCTCTTCCTTTTGTTCAGATCCCTCCATGACTTTATCCTTCCCTATCTCTATTAACTCCATCGCTCTATGACCACAGTTCCACAGTGCCCAGTAGACACTGCACAACAAACACAAAATGCTGGAGGAACTCAGCAGGTCAGACAGCATAGCGGGAAGGATTAATCAATTGACATTTTTGGCCAAGACCTTCATCAGGACTTACCCCATAACATCCATATAACCATATAAAAATTACAGCATGGAAACAGGCCATCGCAGCCCTTCTAGTCCGTGCCGAATGCTTACTCTCACCTAGTCCCTCTGACCCGCACTCAGCCCATAACCCTCCATTCCTTTCCTGTCCATATACCTATCCAATTTTACTTTAAATGACAATACTGAACCTGCCTCTACCACTTCTACTGGAAGCTCATTCCACACAGCTACCTCTCTCTGAGTAAAGAAATTCCCCCTCGTGTTACCCTTAAACTTTTTCCCCCTAACTCTCAACATGTCCTCTTGTTTGAATCTCCCCTACTCTCAATGGAAAAAGCCTATCCATGTCAACACTATCTATTCCCCTCATAATTTTAAATACCTCTATCAAGTCCCCCCTCAACCTTCTATGCTCCAAAGAATAAAGACCTAACTTGTTCAATCTTTCCCTGTAACTTAGGTGCTGAAACCCAGGTAACATTCTAGTAAATCTTCTCTGTACTCTCTCTATTTTGTTGACATCTTTCCTATAATTTGGTGATCAGAACTGTACACAATACTCCAAATTCAGCCTTACCAATGCCTTGTACAATTTTAACATTACATCCCAACTCCTATACTCAATGCTCTGATTTATAAAGGCCAACATACCAAAAGCTTTCTTCACCACCCTATCCACATGAGATTCCACCTTCAGGGAACTATGCACTATTATTCCTAGATCACTCTGTTCTACTGCATTCTTCAATGCCCTACCATGTATGTCCTATTTGGATTATTCCTACCAAAATGTAGCACCTCACACTTATCAGCATTAAACTCCATCTGCCATCGCTCAGCCCACTCTTCTAACTGGCCTAAATCTCTCTGCAAACTTTGAAAACCTACTTCATTATCCACAACGTATTACCTGCATACTTACTAATCCAATTTACCACCCCATCATCCAGATCATCAATGTATAGGACAAACAACATTGGATCCAGTACAGATCCCTGAGGCACACCACTAGTCACCGGCCTCCAACCTGACAAACAGTTATCCACCACTACTCTCTGGCATCTCCCATCCAGCCACTGTTGAATCTATTTTACTACTTCAATATTAATACCTAACGATTGAACCTTCCTAACTAACCTTGTCAAAGGCCTTACTGAAGTCCATATAGACAACATCCACTGCTTTACCCTTGTCAACTTTCCTCGTAACCTCTTCAAAAAATTCAATAAGATTTGTCAAACATGACCTTCCACGCACAAATTCATGTTGACTGTTCCTAATCAGACTCTGTCTATCCAGATAATTATATACACCATCTCTAAGAATACTTTCCATTAATTTACCCACCACTGATGTCAAAGTGACAGGCCTATAATTGCTAGGTTTACTCTTAGAACCCTTTTTAAACAATGGAACAACATGAGCAATACGCCAATCCTCCGGCACCATCCCCGTTTCTAATGACATTTGAAATACTTCTGTCAGAGCCCCTGCTATTTCTACACTAACTTCCTTCAAGGTCCTAGGGAATATCCTGTCAGGATCTGGAGATTTATCCACTTCTATATTCCTTAAAGGCGCCAGTACTTCCTCCTCTTTAATTGTCATAGTTTCCATAACTTCCCTATTCGTTTCCCTTACCTTATCCAATTCAATATCCTTCTCCTTAGTGAATACCGAAGAAAAGAAATTGTTCAAAATCTCCCCCATCTCTTTCGGCTCCACACATAGCCATCCACTCTGATTCTCTAAGGGACCAATTTTATTGCTCACTATCCTTTTGCTATTAATATAATTGTAGAAAACCCTTTGGATTTATTTTCACCTTACTTGCCAAAGCAACCTCGTATCTTCTTTTAGTTTTTCTAAGTTCTTTCTTAAGATTCTTCTTACATTCTTTATATTCCTCAAGCACCTCATTTACTCCATCCTGCCTATATTTATTGTAGATATCTCTCTTTTTCCTAACCAAGTTTCCAATGTCCCTTGAAAACCATGGCTCTCTCAAACTTTTAACCTTTCCTTTCAACCTAACAGGAACATAAAGATTCTGTACCCTCAAAATTTCACCTTTAAATGACCACCATTTTTCTATTATATCCTTCCCATAAAACAAATTGTCCCAATTCACTCTTTCTAAATCCTTTTGCATCTCCTCAAAGTTAGCCTTTCTCCAATCAAAAATCTTAACCCTGGGTCCAGTCCTATCCTTCTCCATAATTACTTGTATATTAAAACTAATGGCATTGTGATCATTGGACCCGAAGTGCTCCCCAACACATACCTCTGTCACCTGACCTATTTCATTCCCTAACAGAAGATCCAACATTGCCCCTTCTCTGGTTGGTTCCTCTATGTATTGCTGCAAAATACTATCCTGCACATATTTTACAAACTCCAAACCATCCATCCCTGGGCTTCCCAGTCTATGTGTGGAAAATTAAAATCTCCCACAATCACAACCCTGTGCTTACTACAAATATCTACTATCTCCTTGCAAATTTGCTCCTCCAATTCTCACTACCCATTAGGTGGTCTATAATACACCCCTATAAGTGTTACTACACCTTTCCCATTCCTCAATTCCACCCAAATAGCCTCCCTAGACGATTTGGGTCTAACCCTCTAATCTATCCTGCCAGAGTACCGCTGTAATATTTTCTCTGACAAGCAATGCAACACCTCTCCCTCTTGCCCCTCCGATTCTATCACACCTGAAACAACGAAATCCAGGAATATTTAGTTGCCAATCACACTCCTCCTGCAACCATGTTTCACTAATAGCTACAACATCATATTTCCATGTATCAATCCATGCTCTAAGCTCATCCATATTTCTTACAATGCTCATAGCATTAAAATAAATGCATTTAAGAAATTCTCCACCTCTTCTTCTCTGTTTATCTCTAACAGTACAAAGAACTTTACTGTCTTCTTTTTCTCCCTTCTCCCATACATCTGTTCCTACACTCTGGTTCCCCTCCCCCCTCATATCTAGTTTAAATCCACTGGAGCCTCTCTAGCAAAGCTACCTGCAAGAATATTTGTCCCCCTGCAGTTCAGATGTAAACCATCACGCCGGAACAGGTCCCACCTTCCCTGGAAAACTGCCCAATTATCTATAAATCTGAAGTCCTCCCTCCTGCACCATGTCTTCAGCCACTTGTTGATCTGCACTATCATACTATTTCTAAACCCACCTGCAAGTGGCACTGGTAGCAATCCTGAGATTGCTATCCTGGAGATCCTGTCCTTTAACTTGGCACCTAGCTCCCTAAACTTACCTTTCAGGACCTCCTCAACTCTTCCTACCCACGTCATTGGTCCCTACATGGACCACAACATCTGGCTGCTCACCCTCCCTCTTGAGAATACTGAGGACTCGCAGACCCTGGCACCAGGGAGGCAACAGACCATCCGAGATTCTCGATCTCTTCCACAGAACCTCCTATCTGTCCCCCTAACTATCAAATCCCCTATCACTACTGCTCTCCTCTTTTCCCTCCTTCCCTTCTGAGCTGATGGTCCAGTCTCAGTGCCAGAGACGCAACCACTGCAACTTGTCCCTGGTAGGTCATCCCCACCAACAGTATCCAAAACGGTATACTTATTGTTGATGAGAATGGCCACAGGGGCGCTCTGCTCTTTCTGTCTACTCCCCTTCCCTCTCCTGACAGTCACCCAACTACCTGTCTCCTGACTCCTGGGGGTGACTATCTCCCTGAAACTCCTGTCTATTTCTGCCTCTGCCTCCCGAATGATCCTTAGTTCATCCAACTCCAGCTCCAGTTCCCCAACATGGTTTGTCAGGAGCTGCAGCTGGATGCACCTTTTGCAGGTGTAGTCATCAGGGACAGCTGTGCTCGCCCTGACTTCCCACATACTGCAAACGGAGCACTCAACTGCCCTAACTGCTGCCTCCATTACTTACTCCTAAGCTAATTAGATTAATTAAAGGAGCTTACCCGGCCTTACATCACCTGGAGTGAAGCTCGTACTCAGCCTCTGCTCGCTTTTAAAATTCCCCCACTGATCTCAGAGGCCGACCTTCACATGCTTGCGCAGTCGTGCCCCGTTCAACCTCGCCTCTGCCTGTTCTCGCCGAAGCTTAATTGAGCCAAAGCTATCCCACTCTGCCTCAGGCCACTCCGATGATGGCTGCTGTATATGGCCGTCTTTCTTTTAAACCTTTGGTGTGCTACGTCACGCGCCTGTGCAGTCTAGCCTCTTTGCCGCGATCAGTTAAAAAGAAAGCTTCGCTCCAAGCTTCTTTTACCTCTTCCCTCTCCACCTCTTGCTGTGATTTAAATGCTGACTGTTTACTCCTCTCCGTAGTTGCCGCTTGATTTGCTGACTCCTTTCAGCAGTTTGAATGTGTTGCTCCAGACTCGCAGCACCTGCAGAATCTCTTCTGTTTAAGCTTCTGCACAACTTCATTTTTGGCCTCTACTGTCCCCAATATCTACTGGCCCACCATTGGAAGCTTGCTGTCCTGACCCCAAATCCCGGAATCTCTTAACTTCTCTTTATTTCATCTCTCATCTCCTTAAGAACACTTAAAAAAGAGCCCGCATAGTAACTGGGGATCTGCAATTTGGGAGAAGTACTGGTGTGCTGAAGACACAAGAGGGAGCTGTGTTTCACAATATTTAAATTCTGTAAAGAGGCAGGGGACTAGATTTAAAATACAAGGTAAAAAAAAATCAAATGAAAACTGCAGATGCTGGAAAAAGAAAATCCTGAAGAACAGGTTACAAAACGTCTGTGCAACAAGAAATAGTCACCATTTTAGACTGCAACTCTTAGTCAGAACTGAACATCAAATGCAAGGACAATCTGGACTAGATTGGACTAGATTGGCCTTTGCCACTAGAGAATGAGAATGCTGCCACCTAGTGGTGGAAGGAAATGTTCTTTCAGGACAAAGTAAATTATTGCAGACACAAAGTACACTGCAGATGCTGTGGTCAAATCAAGATGTACAAAAAAGCTCGATGAACTCAGCAGGTCGGGCAGCATCCGTTGAGAGGAGCAGTCAATGTTTTGGGTCGAGAGGGTTACGTTGACTGTACCTTTCAATGGATGCTGCCCGACCTGCTGAGTTCATCCAGCTTTTTTGTACATCTTGAAATCACTGCAGATGCTGGAGATCTGAAACTGAAAAGAAAATAGCCAGCAAACAGTAGGATCTGTGAAGCGGGGCACAGAGTTACTACTTCGGTGGTAGTCTTTAAACAAGTAGTAAATCGGTGCTTATTATTGTCATATGTACCAAAGTACCGTGGAAAATCTTTGTTTTGCATACCATCCATACAGGGATAGTTATTGAGATTTCCCAATTTTCATTTAAAACACTTTCTTTCACATTTCACTTTTTTTTGGCTAAGTTCTGTCAAATAAGGAAGAAAAATACTGTTCATTGATTACATGTACTTCCCTTACTGCAGAATAATGTCACAGTGCTCTAATGCAATAGACCCAGCCCATGGTGTGGTGGTGGCTAGCACCATCAGGACTAGTCAAGAATCTTGAAAAAAGAAAAAGGGCCCCCTATTCTTCTGTGATATAATAAGGTCTTTAAGGATATGAATGAACTTGATAGTGTAAACATAGGGATCATGGTCGTAGTCAAATAGCATATCCAGCTCACACTGTCTTGAAGTCATGTTGTTTTGAGAGAAACCTCCAATTTTCTAAATAATACCCAATAACTCTAAATGCCCTCCTACCCCACCCCAAGAGCTTTGGCCAAGGCTTCTTTTGGAGGCACCTATAAGAGTGGAAGTGAGAGTAGGAGCAAAAAGGAGCTTGGTCTGTTCTCACATGTAAGCTGGGTTACAAGAAACTGTAACAACACACACATAACACTCGAGGAACTCAGCAGGTCAGGCAGCATCTACAGAAAAGATTAAACAGTCGAAGTTTTGGGCTGAGACCTTTCTTCAGGACTGAGAAGGAAGGAGGAAGATGCCTGAATAAGATGGGGGTTGGGTGTGGGGGGTAAAGAGGCTGTCTGGAAGGGGATGGGTTGTGGTAAACTATGTATACCTGTCTGGACACGCCCCTTTGCTGACTGCTCCTGTGGTTCCTCCCACAGACCCCTGTATAAAGGCGACTGGAGGCACTGCTCCTCCCTCAGTCTCCAAGATGTTGTGGTCCCTTTTGCTGCTAATAAAAGCCTATTGTTCACCTCCTGTCTCCGAGAGTTATTGATGGTACATCACAGGTAAAGCCAGGTGGGTGGGAAAGATCAAGAGCTGGAGAAGAAAGAATCTGATAGGAGAGGAGAGTGGACAATAGAGATCCGGGGGAAATAATAGGCAGGTGAGAAGAAGTGAAAGATTAGAGTGGAAAATAGAGGGAGCAGGAGGGGTGGAGATTTGTCTACTGGAAGGAGAAATTTAAATTAATATTCAGGGTGGAGGGTACCTAGGCAAAATATAAGGTGTTGCTCTTCCACCCTGAACTGCAGCTTCCCACTCCATGTTGACATTTGTTTCCAAAATCTTGGTTGATACTCTGGTGCAGAATTACTGCCTTTTGGTCACTCTCTGAAGTGGATGTAACAGATCTCATAGCCACTAATTTGATAGTGAGAAAGGGTATTATCAATTTTGATTAATATCACTTGATATTATCACGCATTAAATTGTGGGAACTTGCTGCTGGGCAAAGTAGCTGCTGCATTTTTTTAAATTTAAATTTTTTTTTGCTCAGCATAACAAAACTTTTCATTTCCAGATACGTTTACATTTACATTTCTTCCTCTCACAGCTATCAGCTATCAGAACACTTCCATCGAAATATCGACATCACCACAACATCCTATAACCATATAACAATTACAGCACGGAAACAGGCCACCTCAGCCCTTCTAGTCCGTGCCAAACGCTTACTCTCATCTAGTCCCATCGACCTGCACTCAGCCCATAACCCTCCATTCCTTTCCTGTCCATATACCTATCCAATTTTACTTTAAATGACAATACTGAACCTGCCTCTACCACTTCTACTGGAAGCTCGTTCCACACAGCTACCACTCTCTGAGTAAAGAAGTTCCCCCTCATGTTACCCCTAAACTTTTTCCCCCTAACTCTCAACTCATGTCCTCTTGTTTGAATCTCCCCTACTCTCAATGGAAAAGGCCTATCCACATCGACTCTATCTATCCCCCTCATAATTTTAAATACCTCTATCAAGTCCCCCCTCACCCTTCTACATTCCAAAGAATGAAGACCTAACTTGTTCAATCTTTCCCTGTAACTTAGGTGCTGAAACCCAGGTAACATTCTAGTAAATTTTCTCTGTACTCTCTCTATTTTGTTGACATCTTTCCTATAATTCAGTGACCAGAACTGTACACAATACTCCAAATTTAGCCTTACCAAAGCCTTGTACAATTTCAACATTACATCCCAATACGCAAAAGCTCTTATTAGTATAACAGACAGGTAACCACTACATATTGTAGAAAAGGTTGCCATGCTTTATGAAAACTATTTGTTTTTGAGTGTACCATACATGTCAAAAAGTCCGAAGGAGTGTATTCCATGATTAATTTACACTAACCAAAAAGTCCAGGGGCCTTATCGGATATCCACCAAAGTAAAATGTTCTTCCTCACACAAAAAGTCAGGATGTTAAAAAGTCTTTTCTGATGTGCATTAGTAATATGACTGCTGGGTAAGCCTAAGAGAAAAAACACTGGGTCCAGTTCAAGCTCCATCTTCAGAATCTTTTCCATTTCACCCAAAATATCACTCCAGTATGCCTGAAGTTTGGAACAAGTCCAAAAACAGTGGGTGAAAGTTCCAGTATTTACTTTACATTTAGAACACATTAGAAAAACCCCCGTCTTAAATTTCAAGAGATGATCTGGAGTCAGAAGGGCTCTATGCAGAATTTTGAGTTGCAATGCTTTAGTTCTACTACAAACTGAAATTTTCTTTGCATTATCACAGATGTCTTCCCATGTTTCAGCTGTAATTTCTACTCCCAGCTCTTCCTCCCGGACCCTTCCCAGCTGCTCAGCCTCTTCACAAGAACATTCCCTCAGGATGCTGTAAAAAGTACAAATGATGTTTTTTTCTGTATATAATCTCTTATCTGAAAGAAACAAAAAAGATCTTTGTTGGGTATGTTAAATTTCTGTACTATTTGACTAAAAGACATCATCGTTCCTTCATCAAACAAATCTCCTGGATGGAAAATACCCTTAGAAATCCAAAATTTAAATCCAGAATCCATTATGCCAGGCTGAAAATCTGGACTGCTGGTTATTGGAGTGAAGGGTGATATTTTGGCTGCATTGCCCTCAAATTTGTCGCACTGCCCTCCACGCCCTGACTGTATTAATTGTTATTGGATTGCGACAATAGTCCTTAACTAGTTTCATCTTATTGAGGAAAAGCAAATTAATAAGAGGGCATTTTGCTTGTGAAGCTGCAATGTCTAGCCAAATTGAGGAGGAGTCCTTGGAAACCCAGTCAACCACATAAAATAAAAAGGAACTTACTTGATATTTTCTAATGTCTGGAAAATCCAGACCCCCTAGACTACTGGGAAGCTGTAACTTAGACATTTTAATACAGGGTCTTTTTTTTGTTCCAGAGGAAAGAAACAAACCAGCCATTTATTTTTTTAAGGATTTGTTGGGTAAAAATGACTGGAATCATTCGTATTGGGCAGAGCAGACAAGGAAGAATGTTCATTTTGAACAAGGATATTCAGCCAAGCCAAGAAATGAGAAGAGTGCTCCATCGCTCAAGATCCTGTTTGATTTTGTCAAATAACTGTGTAAAGTTAGCTTTGAATAATTGATCAAATATAGGTGTGATAAATATGCCTAAGTAAAGAAAACCTGTCAGTGACCACTTAAAGGGGAAAACACCCTGAGTGTCAGGTACCTGCTGCAGATTAGCTGCTGCATTTCTTAAATTCTAACAGCAACTGCACACATTTTGTATGTAAGGAACATTAAAATACCCTGACAAATATGCTCAGATAACACAAGTCTCCAATTCTTTGTACCTTTGCAGGAGTATTAAACTAAATCTGGCCTATAGCCATAGAGGATCAAAAGCTTGGTGAAAAAATGGGGCCTTCCAGGAGGGTCCTACAGGAAAGAGAAAATAGCCAAGCGGTGAGGTTTCTGAATGGGATTTCTGACTTAAGACCTTGTCACCTTGGCTTAAGGCCTGTGGGAGGGGGTGTTAATTGGAAATATGTAACAGGCCAGTATCAGGACAGCATAAAGATCTCAAGGCTTTGTAGGGCTGGAGGTGATTACAGAAAGGCCAAGTCAAGATGATAAGGGAATATAAACACAAGTACGAGAAGTTTCACATTGTGGTAAACTGCGTATGTCTGGACACGCCCCTCTGCTGACTGCTCCTGTGGCTCCTCCCACAGACCCCTGTATAAAGGTGATTGGGGCATTGCTCCTCCCTCCGTCTTCGACATGTCATGCTCCCTTTTTGCTGTTAATAAAAGCTTATCATTCACTTCCAGTCTCCTAGAGTTATTGATGGTGCATCAGGGAGGCAGGGTTTAAGGGTCGGCACAACATTGTGGGCCAAAAGGCCTGTACTGTGCTGTATTGTTCTATGTTCTATTAATTTTGGACCTGGTGCTAATTCATATCAGTGTGAACAGAAATGATGGTCTTGGTGGGACTAAGGATACAGACAGCAGAGATTTGCAGACTTAGGTTAAAGAATGTCCATTTTCATGAATTTGTGGATCTGTAGTTCAACACAAAGCAATGCATTTGTGTGACTCAACTTCATTGTAGTCAGACAGTGACGCTTTAACAAGCACTTCTCTCTGATATTTAAATGCCTTCTTTCTGAAGGATTTTATTTTGATGGCTGGTTAAGGTCCATGCATTTATCCTAATCCACAGTTAACCGTGTTGCCTGTCTATAAATAAATACTTGCCTTTGAGCACAGTTTCTCACTGGCTGGCAAAAAGGATGTAGAGGATAACTCACTGATAATCAGCTTTTCTGTATTTGATTTCTAAGGCAGCAGCAGGATTTGTTTTGCTGGTTTTCTTGTACTTCTTCCCATTGATGCTGCCTGGCCTGCTGCATTCCACCAGCATTTTGTGTGTGTTGCTTGAATTTCCAACATCTGCAGATTTCCTCATGTTTGGGGCTTGGAAAGTAGCTTTCAATCATCAGACCCACTTCTCAGCAGCGCGATAACATAGTGGTTACAGTGCCAGCAATCCCGACGCTGTCTGAAGGGGTCTGTACGTTCTCCCTGTTCCTTCCCGCGTCCCAAGGATGTACGGGTTAGTAGGTTAATTGGTCACATGGGTGTAATTGGGTGGCGCGGGCTCATCGGGCCAGAAGTGCCTGTTATTGTGCCCTATCTCTAAATCTAAAATCTCTCAGCATATTGTTGACCCAATTGACGTTAGCATGAATTGATGTAATCCACTGGGAGTACTTTAGACAGAGCTTCATCAAAACAACTGAAATGTCACAGTCATGCTCCAAATGATGCTAAGTTTAGCATACAAAAAAAATGTCAATTCCATTTTACTATAGTGATGTGACAGTACCAGAAGTATTTAAGAAGTTTGATCATCAAATTCACTTTCAGATCATGTGCCTCGTTACTGACAGTCCTGCAGATCACCTGATAAGATTGGTACCTGTATTTAGAAATGCCGATTTGGGCCAAGATGTCTTTCTACCTGGTTCAACCTGTTCTGTTCCTACACTGACCACTGATGTATAAAGTGTGCAAGCCCCTATTGAACCTGGCTGCAGTAGGTTATGTAGTCTGTAACCTGTATAAGAAATATAACATTGCCCTTGTTAATACTATAAAATGTTATGAAGTTTCATGTTTCCTTCTGGGAAAGCAATAAAAAAAATTAACAGTACATTCTGCTCCTTCTGCCACAAACAGGACTTGCTGGTGGCCAAACTTTTCAATTCCTATTCCGACATGTCGGTCCACGGCTCCTCTTGTGCCAAGATGAGGTGGAGGAGCAACAGATTATATTCCATCCGGTAGCCTCCAACCTGATGGCATTAGTATTGATTTCTCCTTCTGGAAAACAAATCCCCCATTTTCCCTACTCTGACTTTTTACCTTTTCTCACCTGCCTGTTATTTCCAATTGGGTCTCCTCCTCCCTCCCATTCTCCTATGGTCCATTCTCCTCTCCTATCAGATTCCTTCTTTTCCAGCCCTTGACCTTTCCCACCTACCTGGCTTCACTCATCACTTTCACCTAGTCTCCTTCCCATCCCCCACTTTTTTATTCTGGTGTCTTCTCCCTTCTTCTCAGTCCAGAAGAAGGGTCTGGGCCTGAATAATGAACATGTTCATTTCCATAGATTCAAGATTCAAAGAATATTTATTATCAAAAAATGTATAAATTATACACCTTGAGATTTGACTGCTTATAGGCAGCCATGAAACAAGAAACCTGAAGAACCCAATTAAATAAAAGACAAACCAAAACCACTGCGTGGAGAAAGAAAAAGAAAAAGACACAATCGTACAAACAACAGAAGCAAATGACAGCGTTCCAAACCATATTGAGTTCTTAGATCCACTCCCTTGATCCGCTGGAGCAGGCCCAGGCCTCGGTATCAGTAGCACAGCAGCCGGATCAGTTCATCACCAAGATATGAACGAACAATACAGGAGAGCAAGCAAAACCAGCCCCAGCCTTGCCTCAGGTCCTGACACTTGGGCGGTCCGGTCTATCTGGACCAGCGTTTAAATTGTCTAAGCACCAGGTAGTGCCTGGACCCCGGCATAGCTAAACACTTGGGCCACCCAGCCCAAAGCCGCTCTTGGTCTGACCGAATCGGCTTGGAGCTTGGAGCCTTGACCTATTGCGTTTCTTCAGCATTTTGTGTGTTTTGCTTAGGATTTCCAGTAGCTGTGGACTTCCTGTTGTTTATAGCAGTATATTTGTTTACTTCTGGCACTGTACTTGTGCGCATTTCACACAGCCTTGCAATAACATACTAAGGAAAAGTGTATCAGCATGATTAAATATCTCAATAGTTCAGTAGGTAAACTTCTCACTTCTGAAAAAAGGAGATTGTGGTTTATATCTGCTCTTGTATTTAGACCAAGATTCCAGTGTAGAAATGATCGTTTTACTGTCAGTGGTGGTGTCTTATGGATAATATTCCAACTAAAGTACTGCCTGCTTTCCCACGTGGATGTAAGAGTATGGTGACACTGCATCAAAGAGCAAAGGACTGAACCCCAGTGTTTGAAACAGTATTTATAAGTTAATCAGAAGCAGATTATTTGTTGTCTCTTGGTCAATCCAGTGGTTTTGACTTGTTATAAAAGGCAGACTGATGAGCAGCTTTGTTGGTTGCCAGCTCTCTCCCTTCCACTAGAGGGCACTGTACCTTTCCATCTGAAGCTCTTGCTGAGAGAATGCCAACACCTACTCCAAGTTTTAGAGCAGGAGGGAAATGTAATCATGCTGATATAAGGGGGATTTTAGGATTTTTAAAATTATATGATGTGGCTGTCTACGACAAGGCCAATGTTAATGGCTCATTCCTCAACGCTGCCACTTTGAACTGCTGCAAGCCTGGTGAAGGTCCCAGGTGTCACCAAGATCTATCCCTGGAAATGATGAAAAATAGTCAATTTTTTTCCAATTTGAGGTGTTATGTGGCTTAGAGGGAAGCTGCAGATGGTTCTGTTCCTATGTGCCAACTATTCTTGTTGTTCCTAATTTCTGAGGTTATAGTTTTGGGACATTCTGTTAAAATATCCAAGAGAGTTAAAAGTTTGCAAAGTTATGGATGGTACACACTGGGGCGCTGGAAGCAGGGAGAGTGTACCTTTCAGAATCAGAATTAATTGTCACTGACATCAATCGGGAAATGTTATTGTTTTGTGGCAGAGGTACAGTGCGGAATAACAAGTATTATTATACCTTAAGGTAGTGAATGGGTATCAATCAATGTGGACTGCTTTGTCCTAACATAAAGCTTCTTCAGTGTTGTTGGAAGTGCCATGCAGGCAAGCAGAGAGTATTCCATCATAGAGCTACGAAGAGCCGAGGGCTCTGGCACAGAGACATGGATCATGAAGGCTCAACTTCGATGGGTTGGACATGTGGTCCGGATGGAAGACAACTGCCTCCCAAAGATGGTATTCTTTTCCGAGCTGGCACATGGCACCAGAAAGCAGGGAGGCCCCACAAGGCACTATAAAGACTGTGTGAAAGTGTCCTTGAAGGCATGCAATATCCCTGTGACTGGTTGGGAAGCCTTCGCAAAAGACCGCAACGCCTGGCACCTGGCAGTCTACAAAGGCACCAGCACATTCAAAGAGCAGCGGGTGAAGGATCTCAATCAAAAGTGCCAGGACCACAAGGGGAGATGACCAGACCCTTCAATGGACGTAATGTGCCTGACCTGCGGGCACATCTACGCTCCCCAGTTCAGACCTCGCTCTCATCAGAGGCGTCACTGACATCATCGTCATTCCGGATGGACTTCCAAGAAGATAGGAATGATTTGGGATGTCAGGGATAAACCACCACTGTATCCAGCATCTGACATGATGTCATAAATATATTTATATGGCTAGTCCAGTTGAATTCCTGGTCTATGGTGATTGCCCCCATTCCCACTCACCCCTCCCCCCCTCCCTTCTGAGATGTTATCAGTAAGGGACTCTGCATTGGACACACCATTAAACAGTGGAAAAAGTGATGAGTGATTATTTCATTGGCATGGCTGTTTACACACTACCAATGAGCCCATGCCTGAGAATAGGTTGCTCAATGAAAGGGGGGCCATTTTTGCACAGAATTCATTGTTGGATCCATTTTCAATAACTTATATTTAGTAACAGTATGAAAGGTGTTTGCATTAATAATACAATCAAAAATTTCATCCTTGGTATATTTAATTTGCCTCTCAAAGTCCAACCCTGCATCCCATTCGTGAGAGGTGGGAATGGGCAAGGCCAGCCAGCAGGGCTCTGGTGAGGCTGTACAGACCAATCCCTGCACCGTGGAGGCAATGGACTGTAGATGCGTTGATGAACTCCAACCATACCATCAGTTTAGGATGGTGCTGGTTTACCTCAGTGACTTCCAGAAACAAAGAAAACAACTAAATACTTTGTTAATCACACTTTTTCTGGCAAACAATCATCACAAGTAATAGCTTGTAACTTCTCTTTGGACTTGGAGGCAATTCGATGTTGCAGAACCGAGGTGAGGCCTGTCGGTGGGCCCGTTGCCAACAGCGAGGAAAACCCGAGGTTCGATAGTTTTAAGCATCGTGCCAAAGACTGAATCAAAGGCAGTGAGGTCTGGGCATCAGAGCAGATTGAGGCAACTGAACTCAATGTTCGAGTGGAGACAAGTGCAGGGCCAAATTGGAAGGGTTGGCTACGGGCCAAATTGAGGCAGATGGGCCGAGGCACCAGAGAGTGTTGAGGCGATTGAACCCAATGTTTGGATATTGATTTAGGTGCTGGGCCAGATTAAAAAGGTCAGAGTATATGGGGCCTGAGGGGAAGGACGGGTGGCTCAGATCGCCAGTCCGCAAGTTGGCTCTGCACTGAACTACGGGACTCTCTTTGCAGACTTCAGTTCAGAACGCTATTTACTTGCAATTATTGTTTGTATGATGTGTTTATTCCTCTCTGCACAATGGGTGTTCAACTGCTGTTTTTTATGGCTTCTGTTTTTATGGGCATGATATGTTTGGCATGACATATGGCCATGACATGGGCATGAGCCAATAGGCTGGTCCTGGACTTATTTCCACTTGGCATGATTAACTTATTATTATTTAATTGTTTATGGTTTTTATATTGCTATATTTCTTCACTATTCTTGTTTGGTGCAGCTGTAACGAAATCCAATTTCCCTCAGGATCAGTATGTCTGTTTGTCTTTTTTTCTCTGCACATTGGGTGTTCGACAGTCTTCTTCTTTAATATGGGGTTTTTTTTGTTTCATGGCTGCCTGTTAGGGGACGAATCTCAAGGTTGTATAATGTACACATACTTTGATAATAAATGAACTTTGAATTTTGACTTCAGAGGACGATAGAGTCGTGAGGTCATCAATGGTCCAAGAGAAGAGAAAATGCTAGAACCCATTTTCCACATTTTTAATACAAATTCACACCTGTTCTTAGTTGCACTTTCAGATGTGCAATGCCCGGTTATCAGTTGTATCAATTTTCATGAACAAGCTGAGTTAGATATTGTTCAGAACTATCTAACATGTAGCTAATATTAGAGGGTATACACTGTGTGAAAATAAGATTGGTCTCCATTAAGATTAGGTGGTAGTGATGAGCACCATGTACATTAAGTAGATTGTTCAGGACAGGTCATGCAGGTTTATCTCTGCTGTAAATTTATTAATACTTCTCACAGATCCACTTAGGCAGCACTGAACCTTCAACTCAGGGCCAGTTCATTCAGTGATGATGGTACCACCGTACTGGTGATTCAACCATTGAGTCAGTGGCATTAAGGAGGAAGTTTCCTTGCCTGTGTTTAACTTGATGTCATGAGACTTCATGCATATTGGGCTCAATGTTGAAGAGTCCATTCTTACTAATTAGCTGCCCACGTTTTGCTCCAGATCATTTCTGCATATCACAAACAATAAAGGTCCAGCTTCTGATCCTCGTGGAGCACAACTGGTCAGACACCTCTAGTCAGAATAACGACCACCACCACTATACTGTCTCCTAAGGCCAAGCCATGTGGGTCTTTCAGGGACATCCACTAGTTAATGATTAGCCAGGGATAGTTTTTTTAAATTTCATTCATTTACTACTTAACCATTTGTGACAGGCATAACACATCTATGTCAAGCTACGGTGCGAAGAATATTTTGCAATATTTCAAATTTTTTCAAAAAATTTTAAAACACTAATTTTGATGTTGGAGTCCCCATTGCATACAATTTCTGGTTTTATTAACCACAGCTTGATATTGCAAAGTTCCTCATGGAGGCCTCTATGATTCAATGTCTCAAGTTGGTGATACAGTGCTTTGAAAAACTGTTCAACCCCCACAACTATTTTCACATCTTACTGTCTCATTTTCAAAATGTAAAATATATTGAAGTAGGTATTTTGAGCTAATCTAAAAGTATTCTGCAAAAGTATGTCAAATCAAAAGAAAAGTTCCAAATTCCAAAAGAGGCTGAGGATGAGCTTCACTCCAAGTGAGGTAAGGCCGGGTAAGTTCCTTTCAAAGGAGAAAGTTTCAAAAGTTGAGGCAAGTATTGGGTAGGTCTTGGCAGCTGAGATCGGCCCCGTAGTTTGTTCATCCTGCAGCATGTGGGAAATCAGGGATACTTCCAGTGTCCCTGACGACTATGTGTGCAGGAAGTGTGTCCAACTGCAGCTTCTGGCAGGCCACATTGAGCGTCTGGAGCTGCGATTGGATTCATACTGGAGCATCCGCGATGCTGAGAAAGTCGTGAATAGCACGTTCAGTGAGTTGGCCACACCGCAGGTAAAGGCTACACAGGCAGAAAGGGAAGGGATGGCCACGAGACAGCGTAGCAGTAGGCAGGTAGTGCAGGAGTCCCCTGAGGTCATCTCCCTCCTAAACAGATATACTATTTTGGATACTGTTGGGGGAGATGTCTCATCAGGGGAAGGCAGCAGCAGCCGAGTTCATTGCACCATGGGTGGCTCTGTGGCACAGGAGGGAAGGAAAAGGAGTGGAAGAGCTATAGTGATAGGGGATTCGATTGTAAGGGGAATAGATAGGTGTTTCTGCGGCCACAAACGAGACTCCAGGATGGTATGTTGCCTCCCTGGTGCAACGATCAAGGATGTCTCTGAGCTGCTGCAGGACATTCTGGAGTGGGAGGGTGAACAGCCAGTGGTCGTGGTGCACATAGGTACCAATGATATAGGTAAAAAACGGGATGAGGTCCTACAAGGTGAATTTAGGGAGTTAGGAGATAAACTAAAAAGTAGGATCACAAAGGTAATAATCTCTGGATTACTACCAGTGCCACGTGCTAGTCAGAGTAGAAATAGGAGGATATTTCAGATGAATACGTGGCTTGAAAAATGGTTTCAGGGGGAGGGATTCAAATTTCTGGGGCATTGGAACCAGTTCTGGGGGAGGTGGGACTGGTATAAACAGGATGGTCTGCACCTGGGCTGGACTGGAACCAATGTCCTAGGGGGAGCGTTTGCTACTGCTGTTCAGGAGGCTTTAAACTAATGTGGCAAGGGGATGGGAACAAGTGCAGAGAGACAGAGGGGTGTAAAATGAGGGTAGCAGCAAAAAGTAGTAAGGTGAAAAGTAAAAGTGGCAGGCAGGCAAATCCAGGGCAAAAAGCAAAAAGGGCCACTTTTCAACATAATTGTATAAGGGCTAAGAATGTTGTAAAAACAAACCTGAAGACTTTGTGTGTCAATGCGAGGGGCATTCGTAATAAGGTGGATGAATTGAATGTGCAGATAGGTATTAATGAATATGATATAGTTGGGATCACAGAGACATGGCTCCAGGGTGACCAAGGATGGGAGCTCAACATCCAGGGATATTCAATATTCAGGAGGGATAGACAGGAAAGAAAAGGAGGTGGGGTAGCATTGCTGGTTAGAGAGGAGATTAACGCAATAGAAAGGAAGGACATTAGCCTGAAGGATGTGGAATCGATATGGGTAGAGCTGCATAACACTAAGGGGCAGAAAACACTGGTGGGAGTTGTGTACAGGCCACCTAACAGTAGTAGTGAGTTTGGGGATGGCATTAAACAGGAAATTAGAAATGCGTGCAATAAAGGAACAGTAGTTATAATGGGTGACTTCAATCTACATATAGATTGGGTGAACCAAATTGGTAAGGGTGCTGAGGAAGAGGATTTCTTGGAATGCATGCGGGATGGTTTTCTGAACCAACATGTCGAGGAACCAACTAGAGAGCAGGCCATTCTAGATTGGGTATTGAGCAATGAGGAAGGGTTAGTTAGCAATCTTGTCGTGCGAGGCCCCTTGGGTAAGAGTGACCATAATATGGTGGAATTCTTCATTAAAATGGAGAGTGACATAGTTAATTCAGAAACAAAGGTTCTGAACTTAAAGAAGGGTAACTTTGAAGGTATGAGACGTGAATTAGCTAAGATAGACTGGCAAATGATACTTAAAGGGTTGACGGTGGATATGCAATGGCAAGCATTTAAAGATCGCATGGATGAAATACAATTGTTCATCCCAGTTTGGCAAAAGAATAAACCAGGGAAGGTAGTGTACCCGTGCCTGACAAGGGAAATTAGGGATAGTATCAAGTCCAAAGAAGAAACACATAAATTAGCAAAAAGAAGCAGCACACCTGAGGACTGGGAGAAATTCAGAGACCAGCAGAGGAGGACAAAGGGCTTAATTAGGAAAGGGAAAAAAGATTATGAGAGAAAGCTGGCAGGGAACATAAAAACTGATTGTAAAAGCTTTTATAGATACATGAAAAGAAAAAGATTGGTCAAGACAAATGTAGGTCCTTTACAGTCAGAAACAGGTGAATTGATCATAGGGAACAAAGACATGGCAGACCAATTGAATAACTACTTTGGTTCTGTCTTCACTAAGGAGGACATAAATAACCTTCCGGAAATAGTAAGGGACTGAGGGTCTAGTGAGATGGAGGAACTGAGGGAAATACATGTTAGTAGGGAAGTGGTGTTAGGTAAATTAAAGGTAGATAAATCCCCAGGGCCAAATGGTCTGCATCCCAGAGTGCTTAAGGAAGTAGCCCAAGAAATAGTGGATGCATTAGTGATAATTTTTCAAAACTCCTTAGATTCTGGATTAGTTCCTGAAGATTGGAGGGTGGCTAATGTAACCCCACTTTTTAAAAAAGGAGGGAGAGAGAAACCGGGGAATTATAGACCGGTTAGTCTGACATTGGTGGTGGGGAAAATGCTAGAGTCGGTTATCAAAGATGTGATAACAGCACATTTGGAAAGACGTGAAATCATCAGACAAAGTCAGCATGGATTTGTGAAAGGAAAATCATGTCTGACGAATCTTATAGAATTTTTTGAAGATGTAACTAGTAGAGTGGATAGGGGAGAGCCAGTGGATGTGGTATATTTAGATTTTCAAAAGGCTTTTGATAAGGTCCCACACAGGAGATTGGTGTGCAAACTTAAAGCACACGGTATTGGGGGTATGGTATTGATGTGGATAGAGAATTGGTTGGCAGACAGGAAGCAAAGAGTGGGAGTAAACAGGACCTTTTCAGAATGGCAGGCAGTGACTAGTGGGGTACCGCAAGGCTCAGTGCTGGGACCCCAGTTGTTTACAATATATATTAATGATTTAGACGATGGAATTAAATGCAGCATCTCCAAGTTTGCGGATGACACGAAGCTGGGCGGCAGTGTTGGCTGTGAGGAGGATGCTAAGAGGATGCAGGGTGACTTGGATAGGTTAGGTGAGTGGGCAAATTCATGGCAGTTGCAATTTAATGTGGATAAATGTGAGGTTATCCACTTTGGTTGCAAGAACAGGAAAACAGATTATTATCTGAATGGTGGCCGATTAGGAAAAGGGGAGATGCAACGAGACCTGGGTGTCATTGTACACCATTCATTGAAGGTGGGCATGCAGGTACAGCAGGCGGTGAAAAAGGCAAATGGTATATTGGTATTCATAGCAAAAGGATTTGAGTACAGGAGCAGGGAGGTTCTACTGCAGTTGTACAAGGCTTTGGTGAGACCACACCTAGAATATTGTGTGCAGTTTTGGTCCCCTAATCTGAGGAAAGACATTCTTGCCATAGAGGGAGTACAGAGAAGGTTCACTAGATTGATTCCTGAGATGGCAGGACTTTCATATGAAGAAAGACTGGATCGACTAGGCTTATACTCACTGGAGTTTAGAAGATTGAGGGGGGATCTTATTGAAACGTATAAAATTCTAAAGGGATTGGACAGGCTAGATGCAGGAAGACTGTTTCTGATGTTAGGGAAGTCCAGAATGAGGGGTCACAGATTAAGGATAAAGGGGAAGCCTTTTAGGACCGAGATGAGGAAAAACTTCTTCACACAGAGAGTGGTGAATCTGTGGAATTCTCTGCCACAGGAAACAGTTGAGGCCGGTTCATTGGCTATATTTAAGAGGAAGTTAGATATGGCCCTTGTGGCTAAAGGGATCAGGGGGTATGGAGAGAAAGCAGGTACAGGGTTCTGAGTTGGATGATCAGCCATGATCATACTGAATGGCGGTGCAGGCTCAAAGGGCCGAATGGCCTACTCCTGCACCTATTTTCTATGTTTCTAAAATCTGCCAACAATTTACTAAAAAGTAAAAGCCAAAATTGTGAGGCTGAAGAAGTATTCATCCCCTTTGTAAATACTATGCTAACATTCCTCAGGTGCAATATACACCTTAGCAACTCACCCAATTTGTCATTGTAAAAAATTGGAGGATCACCTGTTTTCAATGAATACATAAGAATAAATAACCCTCTCTCTCTGTAACATCCAACAGTATGGTAGATTTTCAACAGATCAAACCAAAGTAAAGACAAAAGAACAAAAGAACATTCAGGACAAATCAGGCAAATGATTATAGAAAAGCACAAATCCATCAAAGACCATCTCATATGCACTGAAAATACCTCAGAGCCCAATGCAATCCATCATGAAAAAGTGGAAAAAATATGAAACCACAGCCACTCTGCCTATGTCAAGCCACCCTTCTAAACTTGGTCACTGGAGAAGAATGGCATATGTAAGAGAGGCTACTGTGAGACCAAAGGTCACCCTGGGTGAACTGCAGAAGTCAGTGGCTACAACTTGTGGTAAACTACATATACCAGTCTGGACACGCCCCCCCCGGCTGACTGCTCCTGTGGCTCCTCCCACAGACCCCTGTATAAAGGCGATTGGAGGCACTGCTCCTCCCTCAGTCTCCAGGATGTTGTGTGGTGGTCTCTTGCTGCTGACGGTGCTTTCTTCCAGCCAATAAAAGCCTATCTCGACTCACGTCTCCGAGAGTTATTGATGGTGCACCACAACTGGACATGAATTTCATGACTCCACAATCTCTAAAACTTTGCACAAGAAGGGTATTTATGGAAGAATGGCAAGGAAGAAGACTTGGGTAAAAAAAACAGATTCTTCCCATAAAGATTCTGCAAAGTGTCACTTAGAAGATACTGTAAAGATACTGTTAAGGTGGTTGGATGACACTAAAGTGGAATATTTTGGCCCCAACAGTAAGTGGTATGTGTCGCATAAATCTAATACTGCTCTTCAGCCAGTTAACACCATCGCTACTGTAAAGTATGGTGGAGGTAGCATTATGCTATGGGGATGCTTTTCAGGAGCAGGGATTGGAGATCTGCTGAGGATTGATGACAAGATGAATGCTGCTAAATACAGAGAGATCCTAGATAAAACCTGCTCGCCTCTACCAGAAAGCTTAAACTAGGGAGGAAGTTTATCTTTCAGCAGGACAACGACCCAAAGCACACTGCCAGAGCAACCATGGAGTGGTTTCAAATGAAGAAAATTAACATTCTTGAGTGGCCCAGTCAGAGTCCTGACCTTAACCTGATCAAATATCTCTGGCAAGACCTCAGCATTGCTATTCACCACCACTCCCCAACTAACCTGGCACAGTTTGAGCAATTTTGCAGGGAGGAATGGGCATTGCTCAATTACATTGTACAAAGCTAACATAGACTTATCCAAAAAAAAACTACTGGCTGTAATAGCCGTGAGAGGTGGTTCAACTAAGTACTGAGCAAGGGGGATGAATACTTTTGAACTGCAGTCATTTCAGATAGTGAATTTTTAGTTTTTCATGCTTTACAATCTTCCCTGTTTTATGGTTTCTACTGTGATTCACAAATACAAATTCTCAGTTACATTGATCAAAATCCCTTAAAAGGACAGACGAGAAGTGGTAAGGTTTAGGTAACAAATGACAGTCAGAACTTAACGCCCTGGGAACTGAAGATACAATCACCAGTGGTACAGCTATTAACATCAGGGGTCATCGTGAGCTCAGACAGTTGTTGGGCTGTCATTGATTGTGGGAAAGGAAAATCCACCCCAAAATTGCCGAGTTAATCAAATTAAACATGAGATGAAATATGCTGGTAATTGTCAAGACATTCTAATCCAGAAGTACAAAATTGATGGAAATTGGTGACTAATAGATTGGTCTCCTTTATCCTATACCATAAAGTGCAATGTTAGGGAAAAAGCTATCTATATAATCTGACGTTTTCTAGGCTTGTAAATTCATTTGTGTCCCAAGATGTGTCACCCACAGTAACTTGATAAATGGAAAGATGTTAGGTGCCTTCACTCCAGCTTCCTAACCCTTCTAATCATAGCTAGATACAAATTAACACTGTCATGGCCTTTCCTAAATTCATTTGATCAGCTTCCCTGCCACTTTGCTCTCCCATCAAGGCTTTTACTTAGAAGTCTTTTTCAGCAAAATAATTTATCACCTTGTACTCGTATTTCTCACTTTTTATGGGTGAGACTACTAATTCTATCCAATTTGAGCACATCCCCTCAGTTTGAGGTCAGCCAGTTCAGCAAGGAACCTTGTCTAACCTGACTGATAAACCTAGCACCACATAAGGTAATGTCTGTATTTAAGGAACCTGGTGGGAGGTTCTGTATATGCATTTGGTTTTTTAGTTGCAGCGTTTTTCACTGGGAAAATTAAAATATTTGTTTTTATGTTTGTTTCTATGACAGATAAACTAAGTAGCTGCCCCAAATGTGTACAAATGTGCTCTCAAAGCAGGGGAAAAAATAACAGCCATGTCACCAGAGAATTGCTCACAAACACACAAGGGAAATTTCCATGGCATATAAAATACTTACAATGGTGTTTGCACATTGCAGACAAGAGAATGATTAGCAAGGCACGTTGGCAAAGACCAATATATTGGTAAACAAGCTGAGTAGAACAAAATTTCACAGCACTAGAATGTGGCAAGATTCGGCGAATTGTTGCATTCTAGAGGCAAAGGTTACAAGGCAGTGGGGTTAAAGACTTCAATGGAATATTTTCTGCAAAAATGGGTTGTGCAAAATGCTGTGGCCAACAACGTAGACTTAGTAATGGAAAGAAAGTGGGAGATTGCAGGTTCATAGTTTGACAAGAGTCCTCTCAACAAATATGTAGATTTACGAGCTTCTTTCTCTCTATCTCCATCTCCCATGGAAAGACGTATGTTATAATAATGTGCATACCTATAACTACAGTGGATTTAGTTTCCTCAAATTATAACAAGTAAATCAATTTTGAAGGGTAGTAATGAAAATTAATAAAGGAAATGCACCATGAACCTGCACACATCAAAAACCTGCAAAGAGCAATGTTTACTGCTTTAATGAGATAGTTTATGGAAAGGAGATTGGCAGAACTCTAGGGAGAGCTCCTGCCTCCTCCTCCACTTGGTAACTGTGCACTCTCACACCATTTGGTCTTATCTGAAAGACTCTGCTTCTTTGTAGTTCCTTGCAGTACTCCCTTAATACTTGGAATGCCAGTTTGCATTCTTTCAGGAGTGGAGCTTGAACCAAAAAAAAAAGTGCTATCCATTGAGCTACAGATTACACCAAAAGTTAGTCTGGACAAAGAATTCCTCTTAGAGGTTTTCCTAACTTTTCTATAGCATTGCAGAAGACGACAACTTCTTATCGGAGTAACACATACAAAATGCTGGAAGAGCTCAGCAGTTCAGGCAGCGTCTATGGAAAGGAGTAGAGTCGATGTTTTGGGCTGAGACCCTTCATCAGGACGGTTTGGCAGTTTGAGATTCCTTCAATGCCAATTTCCTTTTATTATTTCTTCCAAGGAGCCATTCTTCATAAAGGACTAAGAACAAAAGTTGGCAATGAACAAACCCAAGAATTTGAATAGCACCTACAAGGGTAGTGGTAGTTAATAGTTTTATTCCTACACCACACAGTTAGCCTCTCCCACATGGAAGGAGTTCACATACTGTACAAGGACGGTGATCAATAAAGTTCAGTTGAATATCCTGCATGCTGGCCTCCTGCACCATCCCTCAACATAGAGCATCTGGAATTGTGGAATAAGATCAGGAGAGTCACCAATCTCTTCAGATTGTTCAACTCAACTCTCCAACTACCTTCATTCATTCAGTAGCTTTTAAAAACCCTGTCTGGCAAAAATCTACTTCTCAGTTTTCACATGTTTCATTGGCGTTTTAGAGAGTTGAAGGTGTATGCCATATTAATGTCGATTCTTTCTGAAATCTCTGAGAAACAGCCTGGTATAATTTTATTGCTACCTCCCTTTATCCCCCTCACTCCCCAATGTGCCATATAAATGAGAGATTTGGGCTGGCCTGAGCATACGTAAGAACATAAGAAATAGGAGCAGGAGTTGACCATCCGGCCCATCGAGCATGCCTTGCCATTCAATATGATAATGGCTGATCTGTCCATAAACTCAGTTCCATTTACCTGCCTCTTCCTCAATAACCCTTAATTCCCCTACTATGTAAAAATCTATCTAACTGTATCTTAAATATATTTAGTGAAGAAGCCTTAACTCCTTCCCTGGGCAAAGAATTCCAGATTCACCACTCTCTGGGAAAAACAGTTTCTCCTCATTTCCATCCTAAATTTTCTCCCCTGAATCTTCAGGCAATGTCTCCTAGTTCTAGTTTCACCTACCAATGGAAACAACATTCCTACTTCTATCTTATCTATCCCTTTCAAAATTTTGTATGTTTCTATAAGATCCCCTCTCATTCTTCTGAATTCCAGAGAGTATAGTCCCAGGCGGCTCAATCTCTCCTCATAGGTTAACACCTTCGTCCCTGGAATCAACCTCGTGAACCTCCTCTGCACTGCCTCCAAAGCCAGTATATCCTTCCTCAAGTATGGAGACCAGAACTGCAGAGTACTCCAGGTGTGGCCTCACCAGTACCCTGTATAGTTGCAGCATGATCTCCCTGCTCTTGAAATCAATTCCTCTAGCAATGAAGGCCAACATTCCGTTTGCCTTCTTAATAACCTGTTGTACCTGCAAGCCAACTTTTTGCGATTTAAGCACAAGCACTCCCAAATCCCTCTGCACAACAGCATGCTGCAATCTTTCACCATTTAAATAATAATCTGCTCTTCTATTATTCCTTCCAAAGTGGATGATCTCCCATTTACCAATGTTGTATTCCATCTGCCAGACCTTGGCCCACTCACTTAACCTATCTATATCCCTCTGCAGACTCTTCAAGTTCAATTTGCTTTTCCACTCAGTTTAGTGTCATCAGCAAATTTTGCTATGCTACACTCAGTCCCCGCTTCGAAATCATCAATGATTTCAATCAATGATCAATGATCATCAAAATGGTAAACAGCTGCGAGCCCAGCACCGACCCCTGCGGCACCTCACTCACCACTGACTGCTAACTGGAGAAACACCCATTTATACCAACTCACTGCTTTCTATTGGTTAACCAATCCACTATACATGCCAATACACTTCCTCCAACTCCATGCATCCGTATCTTATTTATAAATCTCTTTTGCGGCACCTTAGTCTACAGATTCCATCTCTCCCTTGAGAAGATGACTGAGGTCACCTTGGAACACATCTATCACATTGTAATTGCCCAGATTTTCTTCAATGAACGGATTTGTCTGTTAGAATCTCTTTAATGAAGGTAGGAAGTAAACTTCTCCCTGACCTCTGTCAGCTCTTACCAAAAACAAGGGTTTTTTTTTAAAATAAAAGGTTTGAGCAATGGAAACTCACCTTCATATTGAGGGCCACATGTTTCATTATACTCTGGACACCTCTCTCCTCAATAGCCTGACACCAATGTTGAGCATCTCAGGAATACATGATCAGCCGGTACAATGGATGGGAACTCTATGAATACTTTCAAATGTGAGCTGGGCAAGAAATCACATCACCAAGGTGGGCACCATCCTTGCTAGCAATGAACTCCTGTGACCACCTCAGGTTCACAAGGAAATCTTGTAGATTTATCCTTTGCTGATTGTGAAAATTTTAACTATAAATGAAATACACCCGGGTATAGGTGTTAGGTGGTGAAAGCACTTGTTATTTACACCAACAGGTCATGTATTCCTGAGATTTTTCTCCTTGTGGCATGCTTGGGCTTCATGAAGCTGTTGTATTGTGCTGCCTTTTACTCATCATAATGAAAAAAAAATCAAAATTACAGCACTCTCCCAAGCATAGCAAAACTGAAAGCACTGAATAGAAGATTACTACATAAGACACATGAGTATCACACTATTTCAAAATATCAACGTCATGCTGTTGAAAATTGGTTTCACTCAGAGGGTAGCAGTTTTGCAACTTTCTCAATATCATGCTCATCTGCAAACAAATTTCCTTACTTATAGAGGGAGTCTTCGTTCACTTGTTGCTCTTGCATAAAATTCCCCTAAATGCCATAAACAATGTGCATGGGCAGCACAGCACTTTATAGTGCCAGCAATTAAGGTTCAATTCCTGCCATCGTCTGTAAGGAGTTTCTCTGTTCTCCTCTTGACTGTGTGGATTTCTCCCAGTGCCCTAGTTTCCTCCCATTACACCATTCCAAAGATGTACATGCTAGGGTTTGTGAGATGTGGGCAAAGTTGGCACTGGAAGCATGGTGACACTTACAGGCTGCACCCAGCGCATCCATGGGCCGTGTTGGTCGTTGATGCACACAACACAGTCCACTGTATATTTTGATGTACAGGTGATGAATAAAGCTCATCTTCTTTCTCTTTTAAAATGCAGTGTGGTTTTTCAACTATGTTCGTTTGAAAAATCACATTTTGTGTATACTCACAGATATAAAGCTTACTAGGTTGTTTCCCATGACTTGCTCAAAACTCAAATTGCATTTGTTGTGATTACTGAGATCTGTTGTTTACTGCAGCCTTAAAAACAGCCTCTCATACTATATGTCCTTCAAAGGCTCTGTACATAGACCAGGATCACAGTCATTCTCAGTTTCTTAGCCTCGGGATCATTCCAGGTTGTTGCTGCTCACCTCTGCCACATCTCAGTCAGCTTGCTCATTGAAGCATAGAACCATAGAACATTACAGCACAGAAACAGGCCTTTTGGCCTTTCTTGGCTGTGCCAAACCATTTTTCTGCCTAGTCCCACTGACTTGCACCTGGCCCATATCCTTCCATACACCTCTCATCCAAGTACCTGCCCAAGTTTTTCTTAAATGTTAAAAGTAAGCCTGTATTTACCACTTCATCTGGCAGCTCATTCCATACTCCCACCACTCTCTGTGTGAAGAAGCCCTCCTAATATTCCCTTTGAACTTTCCCCCTTCATCCTTAACCCATGTCCTCTGTTTTTTCTCCCCTAGCCTCAGTGAAAAAAGCCTGCTTGCATTCACTCTATCTATACCCATCATAATTTTATATACTTCTATCAAATCTCCCCTCATTTTTCTACGCTCCAGGGAATAAAGTCCTAACCTATTCAACCTTTCTCTGTGATTCAGTTTCTCAAGTTCCATCAACATCCTTGTAAACTTTCTCTGCACTCTTTCAACCTTATTAATATCCTTCCTGTAATTCAGTGACCAAAATTGCACACAATACTCCAAATTCGGCCTCACCAATGCCTTATATAATCTCACTATAACATTACAACTCTTATACTCAGTACTTTGATTTATAAAGGCCAATGTACCAAAAGCTCTCTTTACTACCCTACCTATGATGACACTTTTTGGGAATTTTGTATCTGTATTCCTAGATCCCTCTGTTCTACTGCACTCTTCAGTGCCCTACCATTTACCTTGTATGTTCTACCTTGGTTTTTCCTTCCAGTGCAATACCTCACACTTGTCTGTATTAAACTCCAACTGCCACTTTTCAGCCCATTTTTCCAGCTGGTCCAGATCCCTCTGCAAGCTTTGAAAACTTTCCTCACTGTCCACTACACCTCCAATCTTTGTATCATCAGCAAATTTGAAGAGGAGAAAACTTAGTTTCTTTTCCCTTCAGCCCACAGGAGCAGGCATGAATATTTGCCTACAATGTGGGCTGAGCTGCCAAGGACATCTGCAAGCAAGGTGATGGAATTTATAAACTGCACTCATGATCTTGTGGAGACTTTATGGCATGTTGCCCATAGCCATTGGGAGTCTCTGTGGCCAGTACTATTCACTATGCCCCACCTTGCACAACGACCAATTAGTAGCATCTATCTATCTATCTAGCTGGCTGTATATATCACACCTGCTGGGCTTCATGTTGACAACTGTGGGAATCAGCAACACATCAGTAGGGAACACTGAGCTGAAGCAGGCTAAATTAGTTCAAGGCATTACACGTGGGAATGACAATGCTATTTTTAGGAACCTCGCAAATGAAGTTCTTAGTCTGCAACTTTCGGAAACAATGATAAGATGACCCACAATACTGTTTTAACATCACAAAAAATGACATGGAACTATTTCCAGAATATCCTGGCATAAAGTAAACTGCAGTTGCTTCCATCAATGTGATCTACAGGCATTAGAGAGAGATAATTTTCACTGCATTAAAACAAACTGTATCTATTGACAACGCTGTGTCAATGAATGAGCTGGAGATGGGACACAGTCCAGACCTAATCCCACCACAAATAGTCCATTATGTAGCAAACACTTGGGAATAGTCAATTTAAAGAGAAAAGAGGAAAAAGATTTCATGACAGAAATTACAACAATTTCTGCAGGGTAATTTCTCCTGGAAAATATAGCATGGAGTGTGTTCACATAGAAATTATATGCTCATAATTATCTATATTGTGCATCAAGCATGATTGACAGTGGATTTATGTAATCGTTTCCACACTAGCTTTCATTCCACTCCCACTTTGGAGGACTCATTCAGCAATGTGTTTCTAAAACAAGTACTACTTTTCCACCTATAAACCTTTAAAATCCATAAATAAAATTTCCATTAATATATAGTAGTATCTGGGGTAATATTGTTGTAAAATTTGAGAGTTGAAATTGTACTCATATTACTATTTAGTCACATTTCATTCTAGTGACACATTGTGCGCGGCATTTTAATAGCCTTGAGATTATGTATTTGAATTTATTTTTCAAATAGCATCATCAAATGGCCACAATACAGTGAGTTCAATCTCCATAGGCTGAGCATATTCAGTTTATGATGAAATTTCTGATCCCCTTAATCTGTGAAAGAATTAAGTAAATTGCTGCAGACATTGATTTTGTTAGAGCAGCTCAAAACAAAATAACATAAATAGATAGATAGATAGATACTTTATTCATCCCCATGGGGAAATTCAACTTTTTTCCAATGTCCCATACACTTGTTGTAGCAAAACTAATTACATACAATACTTAACTCAGTAAAAAATATGATATGCATCTAAATCACTATCTCAAAAAGCATTAATAATAGCTTTTAAAAAGTTCTTAAGTCCTGGCGGTAGAATTGTAAAGCCTAATGGCATTGGGGAGTATTGACCTCTTCATCCTGTCTGAGGAGCATTGCATCGATAGTAACCTGTCGCTGAAACTGCTTCTCTGTCTCTGGATGGTGCTATGTAGAGGATGTTCATAGTTATCCATAATTGACCGTAGCCTACTCAGCGCCCTTCGCTCAGCTACCGATGTTAAACTCTCCAGTACTTTGCCCACGACAGAGCCCGCCTTCCTTACCAGCTTATTAAGACGTGAGGCGTCCCTCTTCTTAATGCTTCCTCCCCAACACGCCACCACAAAGAAGAGGGCGCTCTCCACAACTGACCTATAGAACATCTTCAGCATCTCACTACAGACATTGAATGACGCCAACCTTCTTAGGAAGTACAGTCGACTCTGTGCCTTCCTGCACAAGGCATCTGTGTTGGCAGTCCAGTCTAGCTTCTCGTCTAACTGTACTCCCAGATACTTGTAGGTCTTAACCTGCTCCACACATTCTCCATTAATGATCACTGGCTCCATATGAGGCCTAGATCTCCTAAAGTCCACCACCATCTCCTTGGTCTTGGTGATATTGAGACGCAGGTAGTTTGAGTTGCACCATATCACAAAGTCCTGTATCAGTTTCCTATACTCCTCCTCCTGTCCATTCCTGACACACCCCACTATGGCCGTGTCATCAGCAAACTTCTGCACATGGCAGGACTCCGAGTTATATTGGAAGTCTGATGTGTACAGGGTGAACAGGACCGGAGAGAGTACGGTTCCCTGCGGCGCCCCTGTGCTGCTGACCACCGTGTCAGACCTACAGTCTCCCAACCGCACATACTGAGGTCTATCTGTCAAGTAGTCCACTATCCAATCCACCATGTGAGAGTCTACTCCCATCTCCGTTAGTTTGTGCCTTAAGATCTTGGGCTGGATGGTGTTAAAGGCACTAGAGAAGTCAAGGAATGTAATCCTCACAGCACAACTGACCCCCTCTAGGTGAGAGAGTGATTTGTGCAGCAAATACGTGATAGCATCCTCCACTCCCACCTTCTCCTTATACGCAAACTGAAGAGGATCCTGGGCGTGCCTGGTTTGTGGCCTCAGATTCTGTATTATCAGCCGCTCCATGGTCTTCATCACGTGCGACGTCAAGGCAACAGGTCTGAAGTCATTCAACTCCTTTGGTTGTGGTTTCTTCGGTACCGGGACAATACAGGATGATTTCCACTGTCTGGGTACTCTTCTCTGCTCCAGGCTCATGTTGAAGATGCGCTTTAGTGGTTCTCCCAGCTCAGTCGCACAGGCCCTCAGTAATCGTGGGGAAACTCCATCCGGTCCAGCCGCCTTGCTGGTACAGATCTTCCTCAGTTGACCTTCCACCTGTGCAGCCGTAATCCTGGGCGTGGGCAAGGTCTCCTGTGAGTGGCTATTTTCCTGTGAGGGAAGTAAGCCTGGTGTGGATTTCTGCGGTGAGGATGAATGAATGAATGGATGAAATAGATAATGAACTAGTCCCCTTGTCAACACTCTATGTCCTATGTTGATACTGACATAATCATAGCATTTGGTTATGGAGTTGTAAATCCCACCATGCCTCTGTTACCCTTTTCATTTATCTGTGCTAATTCAATTTGGCTGTATTAGGACCTTAGCCTTTATGAGGCTGATCCAGCTGAATTTCTCTTCTGTTCAACTAGATTTTTGGGATGGAGCCAGGGTTGTCTGATGAGGGGAGATTAAGTAGACTGGGCCTTTTTTTCTCTTGACTTTAGGAAAATGAAAAGGATATCTCATAGAAATATACATAGTTCTCACAATGTTTGACAGGGTAAGTGTGAGGAAGATACCTCCCTGGTAGAGGTGTCTAGAACCAGGGGTTCACAACATTAAAATGGGGAATAGGCTATTTAGAATACAGATGAGTAGATGAGGGTGGTGAATCTTTGGAATATTTCATCAACAGACCATATAGACTTTGCACTCAGTATTTTCAAGAAAGAGATTGATACATTTTTAGATAATAATAACATCAAAGGAAGTGAAGAAAACAGCTCTGTGATTAACGAAATCAATCGTGAGCTTATTGACTGGCAGAATAGGTACAATACACCAAATGTTAACCCCTGCTTCAATTTCTTACGCTCCTGGATTTTATTAGTTTGGAACTCTGTCATGATTTTGTCACTGAATGTCAACGATAGGTGGCTAGACTCTTTAAGGAGATGGTAAGTGCCAAATGCTTCTGATGCACGAACATTATTTGCCACATTAGTCCATTCTTGAATGTTGCCTAGTTCTTTTTGCATGCAGACTTGGACTGCTTGATGTCATGCGGAACTGAAAACTGAGTTCAGTATAGTCTACTGATAATCACACATCTCTACTTTTAACCTGATGATGGAAAGGTCATTAGTGAAGAAATTGAAGAACTGAAGATTTTTTTTGATATCTTAGATTGCAGGAAACAGAGGCCAGAAGACCAGAACTTCTATTAGTTACTTGCAGAAACTTACATAATATACAACACATATTCTAGCTAAATTTACACCTTCTTTAATGATCTCCTCCATATAAATGGATATTACTGTTTTCAAGTATTAAGCATCACTGGAATGCATCTGAAAATTGAAAACTCTGTTATATTTTTGCAGAATGTGGCATTTTCCTCTATTGCTTTGCTAGAAAATTTTACGTTGCTAGAAAAATATTTATCCTAGTTTCTCCTTAAAGATTAGGGAAATTCATGTTTCTACCTCTGCCCTCATTCATAAGGATTGATTATAAATTGATAACCCTCAGTCATTGACTCCCTAGATCATGTTCACAATTCATTGTAAAATATGTGACATAGCTAGACAATTACGTAGCTTAATTGGACAAATACCAACAGACACTTTTCCAGGCATTGATGAGAAACAATAATAAATATTGGGAGCAGAAGCAAAACTGGAATAAGTCCACATTTCCCATATTATTCATTCTCAGAACCAGATGATAATTGATACGTTTTCTTGTTTCCAAGCTTTGCTTCAGACATTATTTTATTCTGAAGCAGTAGAAAGACAATGTTTTCTTTTGTTGAACGTCAATCTCTTTGAATCTCATAATGCTCAGAGACAAACTCCACCCAATAGTACACTGAATGGTAAACTACAGTGGAGAGCCCCTATCTGATTTCAAGACTATTTAACAGATCAGTCAGACATTTTCATGAGTCCAAGCCATACAATGCAAGTATCCATATTGCATCATTATGCTGAACGTGAGAAATTGCAGCCAAATTAGTTACCTAAAGAAGGTGATTTTCTGATTCTCGTTTAAATTCAAATTCACATTCCTAACCTTTAGGAAGACTACAAATCACAGGACAGTGGGAAAAGAGAGAGGGTTATACATGGGAAACTCCCAAGAATTTTCATCCTCAGATTTCTCAGGCTGCAGTTTCTCAAGCTGAACTTCCATAATCCCACATGTTCATCAAACATACACCAACTTGAATCTAAAAGGCAAGAATTCAGGCATTCCAGGTCTGAATTTGGGTGTTCCAGGCCAGAATTCAAGATGCACACATACAAACTAATGTTTGCTATCTAACTGGAACCCAGCAATTTTCTCACATTACCAGAGCATTGTGTTAAGTTTAGCTGTGACAATGGGGAGGTGGTGCTCTGATCATCTCACTTCTGAAATCTTTTTTGCTCAGCTTGGTTCAGGATTGGACCATGAGACACCCACCAACTTGTTTGAGGCCCTTTTGTTTTCAGTGAGCATTGCCGACTAAATGTAGGATCCAAGGTCTTCATCACATCGTTGCAACAATAACTTTTGTTTTAGCATATTTGTAAAATGACAGTATGTCTTATGTTTATAATTTCAGGTTCTGGACACTGGTACCCAAACTGTGGTAAGAAGGCATCCTCTAAACAAACAACAGAGGAATTATTAAGTACTTACTTGGCACTTGTCTTAATGAAAGAAGACATGCAAAATACAGATATGCTAGATGATGGAGAAATGAAGGAATTACATATTAGTCAAAAATATTATTAGAGAAGTTGAAATTTAAAGCAGTTAAATATCAAGGACATGAAGTTTTTATATTATAGGATTATGAAACAGATGGATATGGTGGGTGTGCTCTGATTACACCTTCCAAAGTATGTACATTTTGGAAATGTTTCTGTGAATTGGATAGCAAATGTTATAGACACTATTTAAAAGATGAAGGGAGAGAAAATATAAAACCATTGACTTGCTGGACTAACACCAATGGTAGAGAAGAAGCTGAAATTTATAATGAAGGATTTGCTAGATTGAGCAGAGTTAATAAGGATTTATGAAAGGAGAAAAATAATTGATTAATTTGCTGGAATGCTTTGGAGGATGTGACCAGTCAAGTGGATTTGGTATATTTCAATTTACCAAAGGCCACACACATGAGGCTGATCAACCAGATTACAGCACATGAAATTGGGGGTAATACAGGGACATGAATTGACAATTGTTTATGGGACAGAAAACAAAGAGTTAGAAAAATGGTTTGCTATCAGGTCAGCAGACTGAAATTAATGGATTACAGCAAAGAACACTGCCTGAGTTTTCATGATTTATATGAACTATTTGTGAGAGCCAAATGACATATTTTCCATTTTTGTTTTTAATGTTGTACTAGAATTGACTAAGGAGGGTGTAAAGGTCTCAACAAAGTGTCAATGAGTAAAGTGATTGGATGAAAATCTAGCAGACAGATTATTGTCTGCACCTATGTGAAGTTATCCACTTTGGTGCACACAATGGAAAAACTGGGTGCAGGTCCTCTCCGAGGTACATCAGGGTTCAGTTCCTGTGAACTATTCATAACCTGGACAGTTTGCAAGTTGGAAATGTGGCCACTGAGTTCCCAAGTGGCAGTAGATGCTGCCGCCCCACAGCTGCCAGAACCAGAAAATCCATCCCACTGCCCTCTCAAACGTGATCGTGAGTACAATCTGCACATAAATTCACCGTTGATAACCTGGAGACGACTTCCATTTGATAAGTGGGTGTTAACATCTTAGAAGATCAATCCTGTGCCCAATATAATATTGCAATCACAAAGAGACAGGCCTGTAACTCTGCTTCATTAGGAGTTTGAGATTTGGTATGTTATTAAAGACTCTTGCGTTTTTTACAGATGTACGGTGGAGAACATTCTGTTGGCTTGTATCACGGCCTGGCATGGAGCCTACGATACACGGGAGATGGAGACTCAGCCAGTTCCATCATGGCAACAAACTCCCTGCTGTTGAGGACATCTGCAAGAGGCCATGCCTCAAGAAGGCGGCATCCATCGTTGAAGACCTTCACCATCCAGGACATGCCCTCTTCATGTTGCTGCCCTTGGGAAGGAGATACAGAAACCTGAAGACTCACACTCACCATTTTAAGAACAGCTTCTTCCCAGACCATCATATTTTTGAATGGTCCACGAACTCTACTTTGTTGTTATTTTGTAACTTATAGTAACTTTTATGTCTTGCACTATACTGTGGCTGCTCATCCATTGAGTTCCCCCGGCACTTTGCTTTTTTGTTTCAGATTACAGCATCAACAATCAGTTATTGCAAATGTAAAAGAGACACCTCCCTCTCCCTTATTAGGGAGAGAGATCAAATCTGTGGTTTGTCGAATGTCAGATGAAATGCTGGGGTAACTTTGGTCTGTGTCTTTGCTATTGCTTAGCACATGCTTGGGTTGGGTGATGGTACTGATGCGTTTTTTTGCTGGTAGGGGGAGGGGGAATAATTGCTTGACGTCGTTTACGCATGGGGGGGGGAACTGGGGAGGGACTTTGGAATTAGAACCATAGAACCATAGAATATTACAGCACAGAAACAGGCCTTTTGGCCTTTCTTGGCTGTGCTGAACCATTTTTCTGCCTAGTCCCACTGACCTGCACCTGGCCCATATCCCTCCATACACCTCTCATCCAAGTACCTGTCCAAGTTTTTCTTAAATGTTAAAAGTGAGCCCGCATTTACCACTTCATCTGGCAGCTCATTCCACACTCCCACCACTCTGTGTGAAGAAGCTCCCCCTAATGTTCCCTTTAAACTTTTCCCTCTTAACCCTTAACCCATGTCCTCTGGTTTTTTTCTCCCCTAGCCTCAGTGGAAAGAACCTGCTTGCATTCACTCTATCTATACCCATCATAATTTTATATACCTCTATCAAATCTCCCCTCATTCTTCTACGCTCCAGGGAATAAAGTCCTAACCTATTCAACCTTTCTCTGTAACTCAGTTTCTCAAGTCCCCGCAACATCCTTGTAAACCTTCTCTGCACTCTTTCAACCTTATTAATATCCTTCCTGTAATTCTCACATTATTCTTTGGGGGACTACTCTGTTTTCATGGATGTTTGCGAAGAAAAAGCATTTCAGAATGTATATTGTATACATTTCTCTGACATTAAGTTCAACCTTTGTATATTTTGCATAGTTTCAGTCTTGTCACTTCAGAAAAGATGTATTCACCGAAGAGGGAATGCTACAGAGATTCACTGGACTACTTCAAGGATGGTGAGTTTGTTGAGGAGAGATAGAGTAATCTGTGACTGTATCCTCCAGAGTTTAAAACATTGGAAGAAAATCTGATTAAAATGCATACGATTCTTAAAGAATGACAGAAAAGACACAGGAAAAATGTTTTCCTGGTTGAGAAAAGACTCAAATGGGGGAAGGGTTTGGTTTTAGAATAAGGGGGAAACACAAGAGGTTCTGCAGATACTGGGAATCTTGGGCAACATACACAAAATGCTGAAGGTACTCAGCATCTATGGAGGGGGATAAACAGTCAATCAATAAACAGTTTAGGGCCAAGACCAATTCATCAGGATTGGAAAGGAGCGGGGCAGAAGCCAGAATAAAAAGGTGGAGGGAGAGGAAAGAATTCAAATTGGCAGATTATAGGTGAGGGGGCAGGCAGATGGTTGGGGTCATGAAATAAGAAGGGAGAGATGATAGGTATAAGAGGGAAAGGGCTGAAGAAGAATGAATCTATTAGGAGAGGACAGTGAGAAGGAGGAGAGGAACCAAAGAGATGTGAGGAGAGAAAGGTGAGAGGGGTAACTGGTTTGTGGAATCCAGAAAGAGAGGAGGGAAATGCCCAAAGTTAGAAAAAATAGATGTTCTTGTTATCAGCTTGGAGGCCAACAGGACTGATGATGAAGTGTTACTCCTCCAACCAGAGTTTGGCCTCATCATAGCAGTGGAGGAGGCCACGGACAGGCATGTCAGAGTGGGAATGAAAAGTCAAATTGAATTAAATAACCACCAGGAGATCCTGCTTTTTTGTGGCAGTCAGAGTGAAGGTATTCTATAAAACAGTCCCCCACTCTGCGTTTGGTCTCACAAATGTTGAGGAGAACACTGGATATGATGGATCACCCTGACAGTCTCTCAGGTGATGTGCTGCCTCGCCTGGAAGGACAGTTTAGGGCCTAATTGGTCTGAGGCAGGAGGTATAGGGGCAGGTGTTCCACTCACCTGGTCTCACCTTTCATCTGTCAACCTGTACTCTCCTCTCCCCCACTTCCTTATTCTGGCTCCTTCTCCCGTCCCTGATGAAGGATCTTGCTGTTTATTCTCCTCCATAGATGCGGCCAGACTTGTTGAGTTCCTCCAGCATTTTGTGTGCACTGCTCAGAAAAAGTGGCAGAAAGTTTGAGGGGAAGAAGAGGAATTTCTGGAGGGTGGTGAACTTCTCCCTTTTTTTTAGCCCAAGGGAAGCTCATCGTTGTGATTTGTCATACAAAACAGAAACAGATTCCTCAGTCCGTCTATAAGTGCCTATAAATTAATTCAAACATACATATTAGGAAATTAAGGGAATCTAGGGTTATGGGTATAAAGCTGGAAAATGGCACCAAGGTAGATAATAAGTAATATTCATAAATAGGCTCAAATGAACAGACAATGGAATTTATTTTTAAATATATGTTTATGTATATATATATATATATATAGATGGTAGCGCGATATTAATACGCAGCAGCCACTCCGGACTCTGGATTGGGGATTGCCAAACGTTATGTGGATTTTCTGGTGTAGTCTGTTTTTGTCATGTGCTTTGTTGATATCATTCTGGAGGAATGTTGTCTCATTTTTTAACTGAATTGCATTTGTGGTTTTTAAATGACAATAAACTAAATCTGAATCTGAATATAAGACGTTACATTAGGATGGAAAAATCCGTGAACCCAGCGTTTTAATAACAGTTCATTCGCAAAGCAAGTTATCGGGGAATAAAGCTGTCCATTGATTATACCTCTTCCCACCCTGCCAAATGCAATTGCCTCTAACTTTCACCCAGCCCTCAAATTCACTTGGTCCATCTCGGATACTTCTCTCCCCTTTCTCGATCTCTCGGTCTCCATCTCTGGAGATAGACTGTCTACTGACATCTTCTATAAACCCACTGACTCCCATAACTACCTTGATTATACCTCTTCCCACCCTGCCAAATGCAAAAATTCTATTCCCTATTCCCAGTTCCTCCATCTCCGCCGTATCTACTCCAAGGATGAGGCTTTCCATTCCAGGACATCCCAAATGTCCTTTTTCTTTAAGAATCGTGGTTTCACTTCTGCCGTCATCAATAATGCCCTCACCCGCATCTCCTCCATTTCCCAAACCGGCCCTCACCCCATCCTCCCGTCACCACAACAGGGACCATGTTCCCCTTGTCCTCACCTATCACCCCACCAGCCTCCGGATCCAACATATTATCCTCCGCAACCTTCAACAGAACCGCACCACTAAGAACATCTTTCCCTCTCTGCTTTTCGCAGGGATCATTCCCTCCACGACTGCCTGGTCCACACGTCCCTCCCCACAGATCTCCCACCTGGCACTTATCCCTCCAAGTGTAAGTGCTACACCTGTCCCTACACCACCTCTCTTACCACCATTCAGGGCCCCAAACAGTCCTTCCAGGTGAGGCAACACTTCACTTGTGAGTCTGTTGGGGTAATCTATTGCATCTGGTGCTCCCGGTGTGGCCTCCTCTACATCGGCGAGACCCGACGCAGATTGGGGGACCGCTTCATCGAGCACCTACGCTCTGTCCGCCACAACAGACAGGATCTCCTGGTTGCCACTCACTTGAACTCTCCTTCACATTCCCATTTGGATATGTCCATACATGGCCTCCTCTACTGCCATGATGAGGCCAGACTTCGGTTGAAGGAACAACATCTCATATACTGTCTGGGTAGTCTCCAGCCCCTTGGTATGAACATCGAATTCTCCAACTTCCGGTAATTTCCTCCCTCTCCCTTCCCCCATCTCACCTTCATTCTGTCTCCTCTTCTAGCTGCCTATCACCTCTCATGACTCTGCCTTCTTCTACTACCCATAGAGCTTTCCCCTTAGATTCCTTCTTCCCCTCTCCTGCCTATCCCCACCCTGCTTCCCCTCCCCCACTCCTTGATCTTTCCTCTGATTGGTTTTCCACCCTGCCCCCACCTTCTTTATAGGGCCCCTGCCCCCTCCTTCTTTAGTCCTGACGTAGGGTCTCGACCCGAAACATTGACTGCTTCTTTCAACGGATGCTGCCCGATCTGTTGAGTTCATCCAGCTTTTTTGTACGTCTTGATTTCACCACAGCATCTGCAGTGTACTTTATTTATAAAGCTGTCCATCATTTGGCAACGCCCCACCTTCTGATTGGTGAAAGTTTGACCACACCCACTGAAGATCCCCAGATGGACTGATAGATAATGATGTCAATGATCTGTCCCGTGACTCGCCGTGTCCAGTGTCATTGGCTGACACATCGACATCGACTGCCAGGAGTGGTCAACGCGCCTGTCAATCCAGTTCCGCCCGCCATCTGTGGAAAGCCGTGCTGGCGATCTTCTGGCGGCAGGAGCCAGCGCGGGTACCGTTCTTTCATCGTGTTTTCCCCCTCGGGCATCGTAACCGTCAGTTCGGCCCTTGAGCCACCTTTCCCCTCAGAATCCAGCTCGCCCGGGAATGAAAGAACCTGCCCTCGCCTCGCCACTGTTCAGCGGCCTCTTCTGCGAGTGCGAGGCGGCGTGCCCGGCCGACAGTCACTGCCAGGCGGCCCGGCTCGAGCAGGAGCGGCGGTTGCAGGTCCTCTTTCAGCAACTGGATGTCAACCAGGACGGCGGGCTGTGCGTCAACGACCTGGCAGCGGGGCTGCAGCGGCTCGGTGTCCATCGGACTGAATCGGAGCTGAGGGTGAGTCGGGTTTGGTTTGTTCCCGGCTCCAGCCAGCGGGCCTGGAAAATGCCGGCCGGTACATCTGCTGGGTGGAGTCTAGGCGGTGCATTGAAAGAGGGGCCCCTCGAAATCGGAGCAGTTCCGCGATTAGCACGGTATTCGGCACCGGAATGAATGATCTCTAACGATCAAAGTTAAGTGTTGGAGATTGGTCAGGCAGCATAAGCGAAGAAAGAGTTACTATTTCAACCCGATGATTTTTCATCAGAACTTTTAGTGTTATGTGCATTGATTGTAGTGGCACAGCAAGCTAGTTTCATTGATGCATATGAAATGATAGCAGTCTTGTAAAAAAATCCACCCACATTAAGATCTCAAGGAAAGGAAATCTACTGTCTTTATCCTCTGTTATCTAAAATGAACGCATCTTAAAAGGCTCAGCAAACCAATTGGTTGTAACGTTACTTGCAAGTAATAAAGCCAACCGCATGATCACTGACTTTGGACACAGCAAAGTCCACCTCTCCGAGATATCTTGGCATTAATGTCTACATTCAGAAAGGGATGCCCCACGGATTAATTATGCTAGAATTGGACCAAACTCTTTAATCACAAACTGGTTATGATAGTACCACTGGCAGTTCAGTCTTAACAGAGGTGGCAGCACAGTAGGACGGAGTAGCCCTTGGAATTCTCAGTATGGTCTACAGACTTCCCTGAAGTCTTATGGCATTTGACCAAACTGTAGCAAGGGACCTTCCAGCTTGTTATATAAATCAGTGCTCTTCTCTGTTGATTAGCACACGGCCAAGCAAAAAAAAAATGACACTGGGTGGGGTACTTAAGTATTCACCAGCAAGAATGATTTGATAGCACCAGCCCTGATCATGATTAGCCCTGAAGGACATAGCCATCATAAATAATTCATAGCAGGTGGAGAGAGAGAAATTTGGACTCATTCTTGTTAATCGGCTTGTACAGATGCATCAGGCTGTGACAGCATAGGTAGAGATGACTGCTTTGCAATGCTTCTAGAGACAATGCCCAGTCTTCACATTGAGAACACACATTGTGTGAATTTACAGCTGTACTAAATAAGATCTGGAGCTCATTTGGCATCCATGAGCAACTGAAATATACAACGTGGTGATGTGTAAACTTGAGGTCTGGCATATCTATATTATTGCTATCAAGCCAAGGAATCAACCCTAGTTCAATGAGTTCAGCAGTACACATCAGGAGCAGCATAAAAGATGAGATGCTATCCTGACGAAGCTGCAGCAGGAGATGACAGGTGTGCTACACAGTATGCCAAAGACCCCAGTAAGTGATCTCAAAATTAACAGACCAGATCTGTAGTCCTGTGACATCTGGTGGTTAATGATAATGAAGAAGCTGGTTCCCAGCCCCATCAATGGTCTTGCACCGATCAATAGATAGATAGATAGATACTTTATTCATCCCCATGGGGAAATTCAACATTTTTTCCAATGTCCCATACACTTGTTTTAGCAAAACTAATTACATAAATTACTCAGTAAAAATATGATATGCATCTAAATCACTCTCTCAAAAAGCATTAATAATAGCTTTTAAAAAGTTCTTAAGTAGTTTACTTAGATACATTAAATACAATCATTAAGTACTTGAGCCCTATATTCCATTTGCAATTCTTCATTATTTATAACTGTGCATAACACAATTTCAACAGCATTCAGGCAGGGTTCAATGACGTTGCAAGACGCTGGAGGAACTCAGCATGTTGGGCAGCATCCATGGAAATGAACAGTCAACGTTTTGGGCCGAGACCCTTCATCAGGACTGATGTTTGTGGCTCAAAATGTCAGGCAGTCACCTTCTCCAGTAGGAAAACCTGGTCATTTACTTTTGACAGTCACCAGCTGACTGATGCTAGGTCCCCTATCATCAGTATCTTGCATGTCACAATTAACCAGAAACTCACTCAAGTGGTCCAGCTGCATAGATAACCGTCACTACAAGAATTAGTCAGATAGCCTGCAGCAAGATATGTGTCTCCTGATGCTTTCCAGACTTTTCACCTTCTATAAGGCCAATAACTCTCAAAAAAGTCGTCAAAGTAGAGTGGCAGTCCAACTACATTAAACATTCATCCATCTATCTGCAGTGCGAAGTGGCTTCAGTGTGTACATTAACACAATATACCTTATTTACTTGCTTAGGCTAGTCCAACAGCACCTCCCTAATGCCTCCTCCCTCATGACCAAAAAGGATAAGTGAATCTGATGCACAGGAATACAACCACCTGCAGATCTTGGAAGTATGTTCTTGATCATGGCTGTATGTAAATTTTGGCACTTTCTACCAAAGCACTTTGGGAGTACTTTCACAGATTAGATTCCGGGGTCAAGGGATATGGGGAGAGGGCAGGAACGGGGTACTGATTGTGTATGATCAGCCATGATCACAGTGAATGGTGGTGCTGGCTAGAAGGGCTGAATGACCTACTCCTGCATCTACTGTCTATTGTCTATAGATTGCAGCAATTCAAGAACAAGGTAACTCATCATTTGGAGATGGGTAATACATGCAACCCTTCTTAGGGACGTCCAAATGCAGAACGTTAATTCCCTTTTCAGGTAGAAGGCTATTTGAAATGTATAATAAATGCAATGACTCATGAACTCTGGGAGTTTGATCACAGCAGTAGTGATTTCTGCCCTCTTATTTGCTTCTGGGACTTACACAAGAAATCCTGATGCAGGCTGACATCCCAAGCCTTGTAGCTCTAGTGTTTTCAGATGGCTGTGTTGTGAAGGTTGTATTGTGTGCACACCTGATCAGACTCAGAAAGTTTATTGTTCTGGACTCTCAATGGAAGAAAGAGGAAAGATTTTAAAGCTATCCTCTAAACCTGCCTGAATAAAAACTGCTACATCTCCATGGGAATCTTTGGCCTCTGACAGTTCAAGTGGAGAAGTAGCTTCTGGGATGACTGACAGCCTCTAGCTGTGCTTTAGAGCCTGCAGAAGCTTCATGTAAACAACAACAGAAGTGTGCCACATCCTAGACTACCTGCCTGTTGTGACAGGCATATTCTGTTCCACTTGTGGTAAAATTTTCAAATTCATTGTTGGCCTTGTCAGTTGCACAGAGTTATAGAATTGGTCCAGAAGTAAGTGAAAGGCCAAAGGGCCACTTGAGAGAAGTGAAAGATTATTCTGTGAATAATGTTCTATTTATCTAATAAATGGCATATAACAGGATTACTTAGAATGTGACACCTTGTTGGCATGTGACAAGATCCTGCCTTAGTGAAGGATCTGAGTGAAGTAGCTGAGCGAAGGGCGCTGAGTAGGCTACGGTCAATTATGGAAAACCCTGAACATCCTCTACATAGCACCATCCAGAGACAGAGAAGCAGTTTCAGCGACAGGTTACTGTCGATGCAATGCTCCTCAGACAGGATGAAGAGGTCAATACTCCCCAATGCCATTAGGCTTTACAATTCAACTGCCAGGACTTAAGAACTTTTTTTTTAAAGCTATTATTAATGCTTTTTGAGTTAGTGATTTAGATGCATATCATATTATTACTGAGTTAAGTATTGTATGTACAACAAGTGTATGGGACATTGGAAAAAATGTTGAATTTCCCCATGGGGATGAATAAAGTATCTATCTATCTATCTATCTATCTATCTATCTAGTGGCATGTTGTCAGTCATCTGTAGGATATTTCTGAAGAACTTGTCATATCTCATACCTTCCTATGGCTCTCATAATCTTATATACCTCTATCTTTGCCTCTCATCCTCTATCATTACAAAGAGAAAAACCATAGCTTGCTCAACCTTTTGTCATAAGATATATTTTCTAATCCAGGCAGCATCCTGGTAAATCCCTGCACCCTCTCTAAAGTTTCCACATCTTTTCTGTAATGAGGTGACTAGAACTGAACATAATGTTTAAAGTGTGGTCTAATCAGAATAACTCAGTCCTCTTATTAATGAAGGTCAACACATTAAGTGCCTTCTTCACCATCTGATCAAGTTACACAGTGATTTAGAGGGATCTCTGTACTTGGATCACTAGATCTCTCTGTTCCTTCGCATGACTAGGAACCCTGCCATTAGCCTTGTAATCTGCCTTTGTTTGAGTTTCCAAAGAGCATCACTTCACACTTTTCTGGATTGACTTCTCTGCCCAACTCTTCATCCTCTTTATGTTCAATTGTAACCTATGATGACAACCTACACTATCCAGAACACCACCAACCTCTGTATCATTTGTAAACTCCAACTCATTTATAAAAATCATAATGAGGAGGGGTCCCAGGACAGATCCCTGTGGAACACCACTAATCACTGACACCCAGGCAGAATACTACATCTGCCATCTTCTGCCTTTTGAATGCAAGACAATTCTGCATCTACACAGCTAAGTTTCCATGGATTCCATGCGTTGTGACATTCTGGATGTGCCTATCCACTGTGCCTTAGTAAAATCCATATATACTACATCTACTGCTCTACCTTTATCAGTTTGTTTTGTTACCTCCAAAAACTCAGTTAGGCTTGTGAAGCATCAGTTTCCCCTCACAAAGCCATGCCAATTATCTCTAATAAGACTATGCTTATCCAAATGCTCGTAAATCCTGTCCTTAAGAATTCTCTCCATTAGTTTACCCACCAAGTATGTAGGACTTGCTGGTCTGTAATTGTAGTGTTCTCGCACAGGTGTAAAAGAACTCTGAACTAAACACCAAGTTTAAACCAATCAATGAGGCGGTCCCAGTAAGATTAACCGTTTACTGTTCACTCTTCCACATTAACGTATGGTGAAAACTGTTGATAAAACAATACAAAATATATACAGTATTTGTTTCCTTCTTGATATCACATTTACATCATAAATACTTGGAAAAGTAAAACTACAACAACTATATTACATTAAAGTGCAGCATACAGTCAGAATCTACCTATGCCATCGACTGCTTTAAATACACTTCAACACAAACTATCAGCAACTCTTTAAATAACAAAAACATAAACCTTATCAACCGTCATTACTTTTAACAGAATCAGCGTTAGCATTTTTAATTCAACATATCGATCATCTCATGAACTTACGGCGTTGCTTCACTGATGTTTCTAGTGCGTAGAAAGAAAACTTTTCTCTCGCTGATCCTGCACATGTGAGCCCCCTCCTTCCCGTTTCTCCAAACCGGTATTTTCCCACAAGACATGGCAAAACCGGGTGTGACGTCATCACATGCCGCGATATATCACAGACAACGAATTTACTTTAAACAATCATAACTTTAACTAGAAAACGATAACAAATGAATAACTAAAGCAAAAATATAATAAACTAAACAAATGCCATAAAGGCAACACAGTAATCCCTAGGATTATCCCTATCACATTCAAACAACAGAGCAACATTTGCCATCTTCCAATCCTCTGATACCCCTCCTATGGCTGGTGAGGTTGCAAAGATCATCATCAATGCCCCAGCATTCTCTTCCCTCACATCCCATAGTAATCTGAGTACATTTTGTCCAGCTCCATGGATGAACCTCTGAATGTTTTTCAAAATATCCAACACTACCTCACAGAGGCAAAGCTTTAATTAAGGACCTCCCCTACTTTCTGTTCCTCTGGGCATGTTTCCCCACTTTATCCCTGAGTGGTCCTACCCTCACTGTAGTCTAGTGGTCGCCAACCTGTCGATCGCGATCGACTGGTCAATCTTTGAGACTTTCCCAGTAGATCCCGAAAAAAAAGAAAAATAAATACACAAATACTGTTGAGAGATTGTTTCTGGGTTGCGGGGTTTTAGTTCCGTTCTTTCTGCCCAGTGCGCATGTGCATAGCTCCCCTGTACTACACAGTGTACCTCAGTGGTCTCCAAGCACCGGGCTGCGAGGAAACAATATGAGTCAGTTGCACCTTTCCTCATTCCCTGCCACGCCCACCGTTGAACTTGAACCCATGTGAGGTCATCGGTCACCTAAACGCAGTGATACCCTCGCGCCAGTGTTCACCTTGCGCGGCCGGCGAGAACCACCGATGCTACTGGCTCGGAGCGTGGCCGGCGAGAACCGCCGATGCTACTGGCCCGGAGCACGGCTGGCGGGAAGCGCCAATGTTACTGGCCCGGAGTGCAGACAAATGGGCGCCGCCTCTAAACCTGTTCAGCACACTGAATGTTTGTGGGGAACCCGGTGCTAGAATATTCGCAGATGACCTAATTCGGGCACAGTGTTTCGTAAGTATCAGAGCAGTTTCCTTGCTGCGATCTAGTGAAACAAACTTTTGTCGGCCGATAGATCCTACAAGGGGGGGGGGTGGGAGCGCACTCTGTCACACTCATTGCTTGGTTGGTCGCTCTCTCCGGACTGCGACCGCCGCGGCCCCGGCACGGAGACCTCTGGCCCTGACCTAGTCCTCTCACCCCACCTATGACCGGCCGCACCTGGCCAAGGCGTCTGGTGGTGAGCGGGAAGCTGGAGTTTGGGCCCGGAGGCTGTCCAATGAGGCAATGAAGCACTCAAAACTGCTTCGGTACCCTGAGTCCAATCACCTAGCACTTAAAGACAAACCCGTTGAGTTTTGTGAGCGGAAAAAACGTGAGCAAGCGGGACAGAAGCTAAGTGCCGAGAGCCGCGAAAACTAAATTGTGGGATAGACTGGACATAAAGAACCTGCTTCGAGTATCGCTGTAATCCGGTCGTGATTAACACCCCCCCCCCCCCGTTGGCCGGTCCGCAAGAATATTGTCAGTATTAAACAGGTCCGCAGTGCAAAATAAGGGTGGGTACCCCTGGTGTTCATACATTATTTCTGCTTCCGGGTTGTGGGGTTTTACTTCTGGTCTTTTCTGCCCCGGTGCACATGCGTGTAACTGATCTGGGGTTGATCTTGCCTTTTACTGAGGCCGAGGCAGGGGATCTTGGGCTTAAAAAGGTTGGTGACCACTAGTTTAGGGAATAATGACAAGAAGAACAAGCCTGTAAATGCTGGAACATCAAGTGCTGGAAGAGCACTTCTGGGTTTTCTCCATTCGCGGTTGGTTGAATTCGCGGATGCGGAACTCATGGATAAGGGGGGTCAACTGTAATTTAGTTGAGAGGGCCAAATGTCCTATTTCTAAATTTTGTTGATGGTGGAAAACTAGCTTGGAACTTCAAGGAGATCTAGACTAGCTGAATGTGCATGATTATGTATGGTATGTATATGATAGGGGAGTGGGGAGAGAGGGAGTGAATTTTATCACCTTTGGTGCACAGAACAAAAAGCTGAGTGCTGAGAGAGTGGGATATGTTGATGACCAATGGGACTCTGGCTTTCAGTGACTAGTGTACAGGAACACCAATGTGCAGGTTTAGCAAGCTGATTGGGAAATCAAATGGTACATTGGCTTTTTATTATGAGGTTTTGTGTAGGTGGGAAATGTCTTCAATTATAAAAATCTTGGTGAGACAGCATCTGGGATATTTTACAGTTTTAGACTCTGCCTAAAAGAAACTTCTTGCCATTGAGGAAATGGTTTTTAAAATTTATGGACTGGCTCGTAGTTTGGTGGGCTTGTTTTTAAGGAGATTTGGGAAAACTTCTAGAGTTTTGCAGAATGGTTGGAGATCCTACAGGAATTTTGTTGATGGTGGAAAACTAGATTGGAATTTAGGGACTTCAAGGAGATCTAGACTAGCTGAATGTGCATGATAATGTATGGTACACATATTCAGATTCAGATTCAGTGTATTTTCATTTAGAAACCACAAATACAATGCAGTTAAAAAATGAGACAAGGTTCCACCAGAATGATATCACAAAAGCATATGACAAAACAGACTACACCAGAAAATCCATATAACATTTGGCAATCCCCAATCCAGAGTCCGGAGAGACTGCTGCGTATTAATATTGTGCTACTGTCTTAGCGCGTTCCCCCGGAAAGGAGCTCCAAATCCACCAGACAAACAAGACCAAAAACTAAAGCTACAAGACCTGTACAAAACCACATAGTTACAACAGTGCAAACAATAGCATAATTGTTTTAAAAAAAACAGACCATGGGCACAGTAAAAATAGTCCAAAGATGTTAAAGGACTATATGATGGGGGAGTTGGGGGAATCTGTGGAATGCTCTGCCTCAGATGGCAGTGGAGGTCAATTCTCTCTGGATGCTTTCAAGAAAGAGTTAGATAGAGCTGTTAAAGATAGCGGAGTCAAGGGATATGGGGAGAAGGCAGGAATGGGGTACTGATTGTGGATGATCAGCCATGATCACAGTGAATGGCTCAAAGGGCCAAATGGCCTACTCCTGCACCTATTGTCTATAAATTGTAACAGGGCTGAATAGGCTAACTGCAGAGAAGGTAATTTTTCCTGGTTGAGAAGTCTTGAACTAGCAGAGTTTAAAACGGGTGGACAATTTTGAACTAATATGAGGGGAAATTTCTACAATCACAAGGAGTGTAAACCTTTGGCATTATCTACCTTGGAGGGTTGTAGAGACTCTCTCATTCAGTGCATATAGAACACAAACTGATAGATTTTTGGATAGTAAGGAAATAGGGATCTGGGGATAATGCCAAAGTCTTGATGAATGTTAGAGCATTAGATGACTGGTTACTCCTCTTCTGTTCTTCACTCTCTCCCTACTGTTTCTTTCTACCCACCCCCACATGCCTTCTATGCTCCAGCTTCCTTTCATATCAGATTCCATCATCTGCATGAACCCCTCAGCCTCTTGCCATTTCCACTCTTGCCTCTTTATTCTGAGATTGCAACCTGGTTGTAGACTCCCACGAGAGGAAGCATTTCTCCAGCACTTAGAGCAAAGAGCCAAACCTTTTAAGAATTTTGTATTTTTTGGTAAGGCTGCAACTCATTCTTCTAAACACCAGTGAGAATAAACCTAACCTGTGCAGTCTTTCCTCATTAGACTATCTGTTCGTATCAGAATTATTCTAGTGAATCTTCACCAAAATGCCTATTTAAAATGTTAACTTTCCTTAAATAAGACACTTGGAGCTGTTCATGGTATTCTGGGTACTACTACTATAATACTTTTGTGCAGTTGTGGCAATAATTCTCATATTTTATGTTCCAAACTACTTGAGGTGTGATGACCTGTTTGACTGACAGAGCAAACTCGTGCTTCTTACTAAGTAAATCAGTTTTTTGTTTCATGGAAAAGCCACTTTACAAGTTAAGAGGAAGTAGTCACAAGTGATTTGTTGCTGATCAGCAGTCAACAGTTTCGTCCAATTAATTAAAAAAAAGGTATGTGGTGATGTTTGCAGCAAACCATCCAGATTGTTACAAGATGTGCAGCTACCAAAAGCTAGATCAAAGATTCAAAAGGTGTAGTGTTGGAGAGGTTTAAAGAATGGATTCCAGAGGCCTAGGGATGAATTTCTCTCAGTCTCCCCCCACCCCCCCCCAAAAGCCTTACCAAATTCATAGCATTTTGAGACATTCTAATCAACCTTTTAGCACTGTGTAACTTGTCATCTGTTGAAGCAACTAAACAGGTGCTCATTAATAGTTGGGTGATAGAAATTATGTCAAATATTTATCCTTCACCAACCTAATCTTTCATTTTGTGCTTTTTTTGTGTATGTGGTCCTAGGAAGTTGTAACACGTGATTTGGTAATAGCTATGATCATTTCAATTATATACAACACGATTCAGTAGAAAGTTCTGTCCCTTTTTATCCCCATTGACTTCAAAACTACAAAGACTTTTTAATCCAACACCCTGCTAGTTGTAGTGTTGATCTCCAGTCAGTTGTTGTTCTGGTGTCACTTATAGGATTTGGATGTTTGGAACCAGTGGTTACTTGCGAAATCCAAACTGCACCAATAATCTTGTTATTGTTTAGTAAAAGCAGCTTGATTGCACTGCTGAGGATGACTGGAATCATTTTGTGGAATACGGAAAAGTAGACTAGGTGCTAATTGACAACATCAGATTTGTAACTTTAGGATATTCATTGAATGATGGTTTGTTAATGTTGAATTGAAAAGTATGAAAGATGAGCCATTAGATTACAGTTTGCTCAGTGGTGTGAGTAATATCAGTGGATTTTAAGAGACTGCTGGACAGGTACATGGAGCTCAGAAAAATAGAGGGCTATAGGTAACCCTAGGTAATTTCTCAGGTAAGGACATGTTCGCAGAGCTTTGTGGGCCGAACAGTATTTATTGTGCTGTAAGTTTTCTATGTTTTTTGTCCTGAATTTTAGGTATTTTCCCACTGAAACAGTTTGTCAAGAAGTGCAGTTTCATGCATAATGTGAGTTTCAAACACTACAGTCAGGCTTGTGAACTTTGAATATCAATGTGCTTTGATGAATATTATTTGGTATGATTTGACTTGGCTGAAGATCTTAATTAAATACAGGATAATCTGGTGGTGAAGTATATTTTGGTAAAGGGAATTTTCCTCACATCTGTGCCTTTTTGATTCTGGTGTTTGTTCCAAATAATAGTGAACACGTGTGTGGATTCAGCTGAAGGAACTGGAGACTGTGGGTAGCAATGCAAGGGAACCTACTGCTTGTATGTTTGAACTGATGCCATGATATTCTATGGAGTGAATTAATTTTGGTTTACTTTCTTTTACTTTGGATTTGACTAGCTGCTGGGGAAAGTTATTCTTTCAGTCTGTTGCTTGTCTTTGGAGCAGGTCTGCCAAATCTTTGCAGTCATAAATGGCTGGATGTGCCCGTTGTTTTGCCAACTGCCTAGACAATGCACTATTTTGTAGTGGCACAGTATAGTGACTTATTGAGAGCCAAAAACTATTCAGATTTTCCTTCTTTGGACGAGACGGGTTTCTGTAGGAAATGTATTAGATTTTAAAATTGAGATTCCATTTAATTAACTATTTAAATACCCAGTTGTTGAAATTCTCTGTATTAATATTTCGGACATCCAATATGATTGAGGCACTGTTACAGTGTTCTCAGTAACTTTAAGATATCTTCAAATGATGTTTTGTAATGTTGAATTGATAAGTATGAAAGATGAGCCATTAGATTGTGGTTTGCCCAGTGGGGTGTGTAATATTTAAACTGGGTGACGTGATGTTCAAAATTTGTGAATGATAAATCTACAACCCTCCAAGGTAGATAATGCCAAATGTTTACATTCGTTGTGATTGTAGAAATTTCCCCTCATATTAGTTCAAAATTGTCCACCTGTTTTAAACTCTGCTAGTTCAAGACTTCTCAACCAGGCACAGTTAGAATAAGATTTCACGATGTCTTCCATTTTGATATTGTTACTAACATCTTACTGGAAATTAAACCATACAAATGGATGGGATATAGTTAATTACACTGTTGTCACATTTTTCTGTAAGATTGTTTTAACATAAGCATTTTTGATTGTCCTACTAACAGAATCTGAACTATTCCAACAGTCATTACTTTTTTTTTGTATTTTGATATTTGTATTAATATAATGAATTCTATATGCTCATTGGGGGGGGGGGAACCTCATTGAAACCTATCAAATAGTGAAAGGCCTAGATAGTGAATGTGGAGAGAAGATTTCTTACAGTGGGTAAGTCTAGGACTGAAGGGCACAACCTCAGAATCGAGTGATGTCTATTTAGAGAAAAGATGAGGAGGAATTTATTTTGCCAGATGACTGTGAAGGCCAAGTCACTGGATATATGTCAAGTGGGGGTTGATAGGTTCTTTATTAATCAGGGTGTCAAATGTTACAGGGAAAAGACAGGAGAATGGGTTTGAGAGGGATAATAAATCAGCCATGATGGAATGGTGGAGCAGACTTGATGATAGATAGATAGATAGATACTTTATTCATCCCCATGGGGAAATTCAACTTTTTTTCCAATGTCCCATACACTTGTTGTAGCAAAACTAATTACATACAATACTTAACTCAGTAAAAAATATGATATGCATCTAAATCACTATCTCAAAAAGCATTAATAATAGCTTTTAAAAAGTTTTTAAGTCCTGGCGGTTGAATTGTAAAGCCTAATGGCATTGGGGAGTATTGACCTCTTCATCCTGTCTGAGGAGCATTGCATCGATAGTAACCTGTCGCTGAAACTGCTTCTCTGTCTCTGGATGGTGCTATGTAGAGGATGTTCAGAGTTTTCCATAATTGACCGTAGCCTACTCAGCGCCCTTCGCTCAGCTACCGATGTTAAACTCTCCAGTACTTTGCCCACGACAGAGCCCGCCTTCCTTACCAGCTTATTAAGACGTGAGGCGTCCCTCTTCTTAATGCTTCCTCCCCAACACGCCACCACAAAGAAGAGGGCGCTCTCCACAACTGACCTATAGAACATCTTCAGCATCTCACTACAGACATTGAATGACGCCAACCTTCTAAGGAAGTGCAGTCGACTCTGTGCCTTCCTGCACAAGGCATCTGTGTTGGCAGTCCAGTCTAGCTTCTCGTCTAACTGTACTCCCAGATACTTGTAGGTCTTAACCTGCTCCACACATTCTCCATTAATGATCACTGGCTCCATATAAGGCCTAGATCTCCTAAAGTCCACCACCATCTCCTTGGTGATTAGCCTAATTCTGTTCCTGTGTCTTATGGTCTATGTGGAAACTTTTGTTTTCTCATTAAGGAAGCTTCATCTGTCTTCCCAAAAATTGATGTTTTTTGCACATTAAACATTTTGGTACTGCAAGTTGTTACTTGTCCACAGCTGCTGTTTATAGATTCCAGTCTTAGACGTACACTAAAACCACTCCATGTGGCATACCATCCTGACTTCTGCACATTTTGCTTTTTCGTTTTGTATCAATTGGCCAATATCCTGGCACTTGTACCTAATCTTTGCATTATGAAAGTAATTTCACATTATAGACTATGGCTACTTGTGAAATTTTCTGCCATCTATTCAAGGGGACAGGGTGGAGGGAGGATAAGGATGGGCCACAAGTGATAGTTTTGCCACGTCAGAAATGATAATTTAACCATTGAATTAATTTCTAATATCAATTGTGCCAATTTGAAAAACTGAAATCAAAGGGGTGCATAATCCATGGGTAAAATTTTGCAGTATTTTATTTTTATGTTAATTTAATTACTGACTTCTGTAGACCAAGGGTAAGAATGAAGTAAAGTTGTCAAGTGTTTCCTCTTCACAATTTTGTACTGTGTGATATGCTGATGAGAATTTTAATTAGATTGGATCAGCCCATGTTTCTTTCAGATTTTTGCACAATGGTATTAGCTAATTTTCAGTCTATCTTAGTTAAGCTGTGTGCGCATGAAGTACATTGGTCTGGTGTGACAAATGGGAAAATGATTGAATACAAGTTGTTCAGCGGCTTTTTTTTGTCAACCATGACCCTGTAGATGCTTAGGCAACGGACACTTGTAATCTGATTGGCTGATAGGTGGTTTTGAAATAAAACATCTTAGTATCTTGTTCTATGAATGGCTCAGAAAATGCTGCATTGAACCTGCAGGCTTTGCGACATTGCAGAGAGAGAGAGAGTGAGACTCCCCTGCATTGCTTTCGCATATCGTTTTTGGCCTGAAGTTGAAGCATATTAGAGTACATTGTGCTGCAGTGTGTCTCCAGTCGGAGTGATAGAAATTTCTATTCTCAAACTCTGAAGAGTACAGGATGTTAAGTGCTGTGTACGAGTTCTTGCATAAATTATTCTTAAAAGTGCTATGTCAGGAAGCAGAATTGGGGAAAGAACTGACCAATGACTTGGACAATGCACCTGAAAAGCATGGGGCATCCACCAACACAGAGGATGCGATTGATGCTGATGCAAAGTGCCTTAGGCAGGATCAGAAATCATCTGTGCAGGAACCAATAAAGGTAATACGTGGAGATTCTGTGGTTGGAGTTAAATATTATTCTTCTTTAATTGATTTTTAAAAGATGTTTTGTGGTATGTGCGGCATAGCAGAAATTTTATCCAGTTTTAAATCCTTCTGTTTTGTAAAACAGCAGAACATAACGAAGAAGATATCTGTATTTAAAAACTCTTAGTTAAGAAGTCAAAATGATGACTCATAGATTTGTTTGCTAACAATATGCTTCTGTGATTTTTTTTGATTTGCACTCAGCAGCCATTTATAAAAATGCCACCATAAACTGTTTGGAAATTGAATTTAACAAGTTATTTTAATTGGGTGAGAAGAGATGCTTTTTAATATTGTGGTTTGTAGGAAAATTAGAATTCAATATATCTTGTCTTACTTTCTCAGCTATTGTACTTTTGTCTGGTCAAGTTAAGGTGTTTTTGCAACACTTCTGAATGTTAACAATATTTATTTGATTGGTTTGTTAACAATAGATCAGTGATTTATTTTCCCAGAAGTAATGTCTGCTATAAGTGTGAGTGCCTTCTGGTGCAGTCTTTATTGTCTTTGTCCTTCAAATGTCTCTCCATTTGATTGACTTACAATGTGAAAGCAGCATAATTTGTGACCTATTTTCATCATGTAGGCAATGATTTTTATTTATTTAAAGGCATTAATTGCAAATTATTTTGAAATGTAGAGTTAAATTATAGGGTATATTCTTGAGATTAGTTTTCAAAATTTGGGGAAAAAATCATGCTACTAAACACTCTAAAATGCTTTAGGAACTAGTTAAAGTTTACAATTTGCTGATTTGCATATGTAAAGGAATTGAATTTCTGATTGTATTTTCATGAAAAGTTGGTCCCAGTGTCCTTCCAATTTTGAGTTTGTTCTCTGGAGGAATCATCGGAGATGTGGAAGTTACTGGAACCAATCATGTGCAATAATAAATCTCTCAAAATGCTCTTACATCATCATAATTTATGTTGGGAGAAATGTGATACCAAAATTAAAATTGATTTGAATATAGTTCAATATCAAAAAACATTGTACAACTGGTCAGATTATATGAAATAGCAATTAAATTTGAGTATGAGTATTCATAATTTAATTAAGTATTAATATTTTTGATTAAGTACAGTCATACTGCACTTTGAAAATAATCAAAATCCTATAACTGGAAATCATAGATTTCAGTTATTCATATAATTATTATAAAAGACCAGCTATGAAACTACTTGAAAATTTCAAGTCATATTTTAAGTTTAAACTCTTTGTTCCTATGTGTCTTTAAGCTGATATATTTTTACTTGAACATTCATGGGATGTGGGTGTTGATCTTAAAGCCAGTTTTAAATAGCCATTCTCAATTGTTCTTGAGAACATGCTGGAAATCTGCTGCTTTGATGCACAGCAGTCTCTCTAATGAAAGTACTTACTCAATGATATGTTTGAGTATTTGAGGATGATGTAACACATTTCCTTGGAGGCAGAAGGGACTGAAGATACTGGAAAAACAAATCACTGGAGGAAGTCTGTGCATCAGGCAGCATCTGTGGAGGGAGATGGTCAGTGTTTCAGGCCAAAATCTTATTGTCAGGATGGATTGTGCCTTGGAGGAGCTACGATGTGATGGTGTTTATGTATACCCTCTTGGCTCTTTTAGGTGATAAAGGTAAAACGTTTGCTAGATAATAAAAAAGTTTTGAGTTATTGCAATAGACCTTGTATCATCCAGCTAAGTTTAACAAAAACAGAGATAAAGAATGGGGCAGAGTTTGTTAAGTGTGTCCAGGATGGATTCCTGTCACAGTATATTGATAGGCCGACTAGGGGGAATGCCATACTAGATCTAGTATTAGGTAACAAACCAGGTCAGGTCACAGATCTGTCAGTGGGTGAGCATCTGGAGGACAGTGATCACCGCTCCCTGACCTTTAGCATTATCATGGAAAAAGATAGAATCAGAGAGGACAGGAAAATTTTTAATTGGGGAAGGGCAAGTTATGAGGCTATAAGGTTAGAACTTGCAGGTGTGAACTGGGATGATGTTTTTTCAGGGAAATATACTATGGACATGTGGTCGATGTTTAAGGATCTCTTGCAAGATGTTAGGGATAAATTTGTCCTGGTGAGGAAGATAAAGAATGGTAGGGTGAGGGAACCATGGGTGACAAGTGAAGTGGAAAATCTAGTCAGGTGGAAGAAGGCAGCATACATGAGGTTTAGGAAGCAAGGATCAGATGGATCTATTGAGGAATATAGGGTAGCAAGAAAGGAGCTTAAGAAGGAGCTGAGAAGAGCAAGAAGGGGGCATGAGAAGGCCTTGGCGAGTAGGGTAAAGGAAAACCCCAAGGCATTCTTCAATTATGTGAAGAACAAAAGGATGACAGGAGTGAAGGTAGGACTGATTAGAGATAGAAGTGGGAAGATGTGCCTGGAGGCTGTGGAAGTGAGCGAGGTCCTCAATGAATACTTCTCTTCGGTATTCACCACTGAGAGGGAACTTGATGACGGTGAGGACAATATGAGTGAGGTTGATGTTCTGGAGCATGTTGATATTAAGGGAGAGGAGGTGTTGAAGTTGTTAAAATACATTAGGATGGATAAGTCCTCAGGGCCTGACGGAATATTCCCCAGGCTGCTCCACGAGACAAGGGAAGAGATTGCTGAACCTCTGGCTGGGATCTTTATGTCCTCGTTGTCCACGGGAATGGTACCGGAGGATTGAAGGGAGGTGAATATTGTCCCCTTGTTCGAAAAAGGTAGTAGGGATAGTCCGGGTAATTACAGACCAGTGAGCCTTACGTCTGTGGTGGGAAAGCTGTTGGAAAAGATTCTTAGAGATAGGATCTATGGGCATTTAGAGAATCATGGTCTGATCAGGGACAGTCAGCATGGTTTTGTGAAGGGCAGATCGTGCCTAACAAGCCTGATAGAGTTCTTTGAGGAGGTGACCAGGCACATAGATGAGGGTAGTGCAGTGGATGTGATCTACATGGATTTTAGTAAGGCATTTGACAAGGTTCCCCATGGTAGGCTTATTCAGAAAGTCAGAAGGCATGGGATCCAGGGAAGTTTGGTCAGGTGGATTCAGAATTGGCTTGCCTGCAGAAGGTAGAGGGTCGTGGTGGAGCGAGTACATTCAGATTGGAGGGTTGTGACTAGTGGTGTCCCACAAGGATCTGTTCTGGGACCTCTACTTTTTGTGATTTTTATTAACGACCTGAATGTGGGGGTAGAGGGGTGGGTTGGCAAGTTTGCAGATGACACCAAGGTTGGTGGTGTTGTAGATAGTGTAGAGGATTGTCAAAGATTGCAGAGAGACATTGATAGGATGCAGAAGTGGGCTGAGAAGTGGCAGATGGAGTTCAACCTGGAGAAGTGTGAGGTGGTACACTTTGGAAGGACAAACTCCAAGGCAGAGTACAAAGTAAATGGCAGGATACTTGGTAGTGTGGAGGAGCAGAAGGATCTGGGGGTACATGTTCACAGATCCCTGAAAGTTGCCTCACAGGTAGATAGGGTAGTTAAGAAAGCTTATGGGGTGTTAGCTTTCATAAGTCGAGAGTTTAAGAGACGCGATGTAATGATGGAGCTGTATAAAACTAGTTAGGCCACACTTGGAGTACTGTGTCCAGTTCTGGTTTCCTCAGTATTGGAAGGATGTGGAAGCATTGGAAAGAGTACAGAGGAGATTTACCAGGATGCTGCCTGGTTTAGAGAGTATGGATTATGATCAGAGATTAAGGGAGCTAGGGCTTTACTCTTTGGAGAGAAGGAGGATGAGAGGAGACATGATAGAGGTGTACAAGATATTAAGAGGAATAGACAGTGGACAGCCAGTGCCTCTTCCCCAGAGCACCACTGCTCAGTACAAGAGGACATGGCTTTAAGGTAAGGGGAGGGAAGTTCAAGGGGGGATATTAGAGAAAGGTTTTTCACTCAGAGAGTGGTTGGTGCGTGGAATGCACTGCCTGAACCAGTGGTGGAGGCTAGTGAAATTTAAGTGGTGGAGGCTAGAGAAATTTAAGAGACTACTAGACGGGTATATGGAGGAATTTAAGGTGGGGGGGTTATATGGGAGGCAGGGTTTGAGGGTCGGCACAACATTGTGGGCTGAAGGGCCTGTAATGTGCTGTACTATTCTATGTTCTAGAAGGCCAACTCGTTAACACGTGAGGCTTAGACTTGTATCTAATTGCAAAAGGTGGATGCACAGAATCCTCTTCTGTGAAGGTAATTAACTTGGTAATTTAAAAAATATAGTTATAGAGGTCATGACGTTTAATTACGGAATAGGTTTACAGGGTGGGGTTGGGACATTGCTAAACACCCGTTTGTGTTTTTCTGTTGTTATATTCCTAAGCCTTTTAGGGGCTTCTTCACTCAAATTTTAGTTGGTGTGGTGATAATATGAGAATAGTAACACAGACGCCTTGTCTAACACACCAGAAGCATGAGTTTAGTTCGAGCTGTGGCAGCTGTAGAATTTTAACCTTTTTGAAACAAAAGTTTGTCTCTTTTCAGTCAAGTGCCCTTGAATGGGTTATGTCTAGAGAGCAAAGACACAAGATATTTTAAAGTTCAGGGTAAATTTATTATCTATATATGCCACCATATGCAACCCTGAGATTTATTTTCTTGTGGGTATATTCAGTAAATCCAAGAAACACAATAGGATCAATGAAAGCTTTACCCATCAGGACGGACAACAACCAGTGTGCAAAATACAACAAACTGTGCAAATACAAATGGGGAAAAAAATTAGCAATAAGTATTGAGAACATGACAGTCCTTGACCTTGAAAGTGAGACACCTTGCCCTATTGTCCTGTTTATTATTTATTGCACTGCCTGCACTGTTTTTGTGCACTTTACGCAGTCCTGTGTAGGTCTGTAGTCTAGTGTAGCTTTCTCTGTGTTGTTTTTTTTACTTAGGTCAGTCTAGTTTTGTACTGTGTCATGTAACACCATGGTCTTGAAAAACGTCTCATTTTTACTATGCACTGTACTAGCAGTTACGGTCAAAATGACAATAAAAGTGACTTGACTTGAGTCCATAGGTTGTGGGAACAGTTCAGTGATGGGAGGAGTGAAGCTAAGTGAATTATTTTGACTTGGGTATCATTTTGCTGTTAGTTCCCACAATGCCATCTCCAGGAACTTGGAACAAATTTATTCCAGCAGGTGTGGTCTAAATTCGACAATGGAGCCCCAGTCTTTCATGTGTTCAGTTCTGAAGAGAACATCTGTTCTCACTGCCCCACAAAGAAACTTCAAAGCAAAACTTTATCTGGTAGGGACTTGTCTTGGGTTGAAATTGCAGACTTGGCAAAGACCCATTAACTTGCTAACAATCTTAAAATTTCATTGTGTTAATATGGAGACCATTTATGAGAATCTGAACTTGGTCAGGTAATTAAGTAATCACTAATTATCTGGATGAATTGCAAGTTCCAATGTATTTCAGACAAATGCAGGACTTCTTTCATAAATGAATGTTTACTTATAGCAAAAGATAAGGGAGCATGTTTGGATACTATTTTTCAAACACAACTTAATTAAAAGCAGGAATACTTAAGCCTTGTTCATTGGGTTAATGAGAATGAGTCTGAAAGAAACATGCCTCAATGTAGTTAAAATGGGCATTGCAGGCAGTATAAAGTTGGGAACTATTCTTTCTGGCAATGATAGATACTGGATGAACATGTATAGGGTGAAACTTATATATTTTAGCTCATAAAATTTATCTACGGCAAGCTTTTAGGAAAGAATTTGTCAAGCTTCTCACTTAACATCAGTGGCAAAAGTAAACTGTATTCCCTGGTGTACAAATTTTCTCATAACTTTTTTCTTTTGAACCCTAATTTTTGGTACTCAGTAGAGACCTGTAGTCTGCTTGTTTGGCACCACTGCCACTGCACCCCCAACATTCTCCAGTCCTGATGAAGGGTCTCGGCTGGAAACATCAACAGTGCTTCTCCCTATAGATGCTGCCTGGCCTGCTTTGTTCCACCAGCATTTTTTGTGTGTTATTCTCCTCTATCACTGATTTAGTATAACTGTCTTTATGTGTGTTAGGATAACATACTGCACACTGCAATCAAAATTTTCAGTACTGATGCCAAAATGGTTGGAGTACCCATGTCATGATGACATTATAATTTTTTAGATACAGTGCCTTGAAAAAAGTATTGAGCCTTCAATTTTTTGTTCACATAATTGAATATGACAAATTGGGATTTTTGATCAATTTCTGAATCACATGCTCCTCTTTTTTTATACAGTAGAGTTTAAAAAAAAAAGGAGTTATAAAGCATGGAAAACTAAAACATTCAAAAACTGAAATGTCAGCAGTTCAAAAGTATTCATCCCCCTTTGCTCAGTACTTAGTTGCACCACCTCTTGCAGCTGTTACAGCCAGTAGTGTTTTTAGACAGGTCTCTATCAGCTTAGCACAAGGTGATAGAGCAAGATTTGCCTGTTTCTCCTTACAAAATTGCTCAAGCTGTGTCAGGTTAGTTGAGCAGCAGCAGTGGTGATCAGCAATGTTTAGGTCTTGCTGGAGATATTTGATAGGGTTAAGGCCAGGATTCTGACTAGGCCACTCAAGGACATAAATTTTCTTCATTTGAAGCCACTCCATGATTGGTTAGGTAGTGTGCTTTGGGTTGTTGTTCTGTTGAAGGATGAGCTCCCTTCCCAGTTTAAGCTTTCTAGCAGAGGCTAGCAGGTTTTTATCCAGGATCTCTCTGTATTTAGCAACGTTCATTTTCCCATCAATCCTTATCAGATTTCCAGTCCCTGTTGTTGAAAAGCATCCCCAATGCATGATGTGATCTCCACCACACTTTACTGTAGGGATTGTATTACCTGGCTGATGTGCAGCATTACTTTAATATCACACATACTGGTTAGTGTGACAAGTATCGAGGGATGCACCCAGATGACAGACTTGAGTAGAGCATCAACATAGAGAAAGGTACATAAAGCCTCTACTTTCTGATTTTTTGAGGTAACGTACTTTTTTATATTTTCTTACTTCTCTTCTAATATTTATATATCTATGCACTTGTAATGCTACTGTGACACTGTAATTTCCTTTGGGATCAATAAAGTATCCATCTAATGTTGAAGCCAAAAAGTTCAATTTTAGTTTCATCTGACCACAAGATCTTCCACATCTTTACAGTATCTTCTAAGTGACACTTTGCAAAGTCTTTAAGACCAAGGATACATTTTTTAGACAGGACTTCTCCCTTGGCACTCTTCCAAGAATACCCTTTTTGTGAAATGCCTTGGAGATTATGGAACCATGAATTTCATCTCCAGTTGCAGCCAATGATTTATGCAGCTCACTCAGAGTGACTTTTGTCATCATAATAGCCTCTCTTACAAATGCCTTTCTTACCTGGTGACGTAAGTTTAGAGGGGTGGCCTGACCTAGTGTGGCTGTGATTTCATATTTTTTTCCACTTTTTATTGATTTAGTGTACTGAGGTGTCTTATGTTTTGTGGGGTTGAATACTTTTTCAGTACACTGTCTGAATGTCACTTTTCCTTTTAGGCCACTTAGGATTGAAATGTCCTCCAAAATTGCCTCACATTTTTGTCTGATTTAAGAAAAACAAACTGGCTTGTCTACTGAACCAATTTTTCACATCGACCTGTGCTGTCATTGAGGTAATAAACATATATATTTGAAGAATCACTTGCACCTGCATTTACTCTGATGGAAACCATGGGTGTGAATCCAAGCCAGAAAATGAAATTGTTGTGGAATGTCTAATGTCAGTTAATACCTCTTTACAATGGTGCTTCTGATGCAAATACAGTATAACCAGAAGTTAGCATAGGGGATTTACAAACAATGTAGATGCCAAAGAACACTGCAGAACCATGAAGTCTTCATGTATGTAGACCATATTTTATCTGGGTTTGCAGGGAATTGTGGCCTTTTGATCTCTGAAAAGCACTGTATGTTTTGTCAGTTGTGACAGAAGAATCCTACTGTTGTTACATTGGTAAAACTCACAGCCTATTCTGTTTTTGCCAGGTGTTTCTAAAGTAATCCGGTTAGGTTTTTTTCCTTGTAAATTATTTTCCAGTTTGTGCCTATCTAATTATGTTTTGAAAGCCAGGTGGACAGTGAATTGCAGGTCAGAAATATTCTGATTTAACTTTTCTCTTGAACTCTCTCACTCATCACAACATCTCTTTACCTTGGTCCTTGTAATCCAGATGCTGAACAATGGGGATTTCCGAGTAGTCACTTGGCCGATCATCAGAGCTTTCATCAATTTTACCAGTGCTTAAGAGGAACATGGTAATCTTGTCTCAAAGACTATCGTCCAGAAGCACTTGTATCCACTGTGATGAAGTGCTTTGAGAGGTTGGTGATGAAACATACCAATTCCTGCCTTGAGAAGTGACTTGGATCCACTCCAATTTGCCCTCTGCCATGATAGGTCAACAGCAGGTATAATTTCATTGGCTCTTCACTCAACACTGGAACATCTGGACTGTGAAGATGCATACATCAAGATGCTCTTCATTGGCAACAGACTGGGATTCAATACTATCAACCCCTCAAAACTAATTAATAAACTCCAAGACTTAGGCTTTAGTACCTTCTTGTGCAGTTGGATCCTTGGTATCTTCACTTGCAGACCCTAGTCAGTTCAGATTGGCAACGTCTCCTCCACAATTACTGTTAACACAGTTGCACCACAAAGCTGTGTGCTTAGCCCCTTGCTCTATTCACTTTATACTTATGACTGAGTCTAAGCACAGCTTCAATGCCATATTGAAGTTTGCTGACGACGCCACTGTCTTTGGCTGAATCAAAGATGGTGACGAATCAGCACGTAGGAGGAAATTGAAAATCTGGCTGAGTGATGCCACAACAACAACCTCTCATTCAATGTCAGCAAGACCAAGGAGCTGATTTTTATTGACTACAGGAGGAAACCAGAGATCCATGAGGGGCCCATCAGGGGATTAAAGGTAGAAAGGATCAGAAACTTTATATTCCCCAGTATTATCATTTCAGAAAATTGTCCTAGGTCTAGCACAGGCATGGGCAAACTACGGCCCGGGGGCCATATGCGGCCCGTTAAGCTTTTTAATCCGGCCCGCAGAACTTGATGAAATTATATTAATAAACCTTGTTAACATTTTTTCCCCGCAATTCTGGCGTTTTCCCAATAGATGACGCACTCTATATACATTGACCTTTGTTGAGGTGCAGCGTATTATTCCACATTTGCGCTTTACTCTTTGACCTCTCACCCCTTCTGTAAAGATGAGTGGAGCTAAGAAAAGAAAAGTGGATAGAGAATGTCGGGTGTTTAATAAGGAGTGGACAACTAAATATCTTTTTACCGAACACCGATCAACTGCTGTATGCCTGATATGCCAAGAGACTGTGGCGGTTTTTAAAGAATATAATATCAGCCGTCACTTTGCCACAAAACATGCCAACTATGCTAGCAACCAGTCAACGAAAGAACGGGAAGCTAATGCTCAGAGGTTGGCAGCTAATTTACAGGCTCAACAAAATTTTTTTCACCGTCAAACTGCCATTCATGAGTCAAGTACCAAGGCGAGTTTTATGCTGTCATTCAAATTAGCAAAGGCCAGCAAGCCTCTGTCTGAAGGCGAGTTTTTAAAAGAATGTATGGTGGAGACAGCAGGTGTATTGTGTACGGAGAGCAAAGACAAATTTGAAAAAATCAGTTTATCACGCAGGACAGTGACTCACCGTGTGGAACTGATAGATGAAGATATAACCAGCGACTTAAATAAAAAGGCAGAGTCGTTCACGTTATATTCATTAGCACTGGATGAAAGCAACGATGTAAAAGACACTGCTCAGCTCCTCATTTTTATCCGAGGAATTAACAATACTTTTGAAATAACGGAGGAGTTTTTGACAATGGAGAATCTGAAAGGAAAAACACGGGGAGAGGACTTGTATGACCGGGTGTCTGCTGTCATCGAAAATATGAAGCTCCCTTGGAGTAAACTTATCAACGTCACCACAGATGGATCTCCTAATTTGACAGGGAAAAATGTCGGCCTGCTGAGGAGAATACAGAATAAAGTGAAAGATGAAAATCCTGACCAGGATGTTATTTTCCTTCACTGCATCATCCACCAGGAATCTCTATGTAAATTGGTATTACAGCTGAATCATGTTGTGAATCCTGTCGTAAAACTTGTCAACTTTATACGTGCAAGGGGACTTCAGCACCGTCAGTTCATCGCGTTCCTGGAGGAAACTGATGCGGATCACCAGGACCTACTTTATCACTCCCGTGTCCGCTGGTTAAGTTTGGGCAAAGTGTTTCAACGAGTATGGGAGCTCAAAGACTAGATCGGTGCATTTTTGGAGTTACTGAGGAAGGCCGGCGAATTTCCTGAGCTGAGCAACAGGAGCTGGCTTTGTGACTTTGCGTTTGCTGTGGATATATTTTCATACATGAATGAACTGAACGTGAAGCTACAGGGGAAGGATCAGTTTGTGCATGACATGTACACAAACGTGAAAGCCTTTAAATCCAAGCTGGCTTTTTTCTCCAGGCAAATTTTGAATAAGTTATTCACTCATTTTCCCACACTAGCCATGCTGGAAGAGGCCGGCGCAAATGTGAAAAAATACAGCGAGTCACTGGATGCGCTGCACAGAGAATTCTGCCGTCGCTTTTCTGATTTTGAAAAAATTGACAAGTCACTTCAGTTGGTGGCCTGTCCCCTGTCACAAGATCCTGAAACAGCACCAGAGGAGCTACAGCTGGAACTGATCGACCTTCAGTCTGACCCCGTCTTAAAAGAGAAGTTCAACTCTCTTAAACTGAATGACTTTTATGCTTCACTTGGTAAAGAGGTGTTTCCAAACCTCCGGAGGACAGCACAGAAGATGCTGGCGTTGTTCGGCTCGACCTATTTGTGTGAACAGGCGTTCAGCGTCATGAACATCAACAAAGCCAGCCACAGATCCAAGTTAACTGACCAACACCTCAGATCCATCCTGAGAATCGCCACAACAAAACTAAATCCAGACTTTGATGCGCTGGCTAAAAAGGGCGACCAACAACACTGTTCCCACTGAAATTAAAAATAAGTTTCTTCGTTGTGTTATGTAAAAAAATCCATTTGAAAATATTTTTTTCAATAAGCCTTACATGTTACATGTCATTTCTGTTAAGTGATGGACATGAGTAGTGCACAGGTGCACGTACATTCTCAAAATAAAAAATGCGCTCCAGATCAAATAACGCGCACCGCATACTGGCACGCTGTCACTGTTCTGTCCTTGTGCTGGTCGTTGTTGAGTTTTGGCACGGGACAATTGAATAAGAAGGAGCAGGACAAGTAGACCTGCATCTCCTACCGTTTTTGAAATAAAGACAGTCAGGAGGAGAGTGATGATGATAATATCTTGAAGGATAACAGAATTTTCAGTGTTTTAAAATAATAACTGTTACTATTAAAAAAAGCTGTATTTTATTCATTTAATTTTCAGTGTTTTAAAAGTCATTTCAATAAATAGCTAAATACCATGGGACTTCAAAGACAGATATTTTGTTGTAATGCACTTGTTCATTTTCAATTGAAATTAAAGCACATGTTTTCTACATATCCCATGATATTTTATTTTCTCTTATGAGGTGTATTACCAAAACACTCCATCCATCTGCTCCTGGTCTGGCCCCCCTGTCAAATTTTAGAACCCTTTGTGGCCCACAAGTCAAAAAGTTTGCCCACCCCTGGTCTAGCATGTAAGTGCCATTACAAAGAAAGCATGGCAACACCTCAACTTTCTCAGAAGTTTGTGAAGATTTGGGCATATCATCTAAAACTTTGAACTTGTGTAGATGTGTATGGAGAGTCTGTTGACACCAGTTTGGTATGGAAACACCAATAGCCTTGACAGAAAAACCTACAAAAAGTAATGAATAAAGCCCAGTCTGTGATGGGTAAAGGCTTCCCCACCATTGACCACATCTACATAGGGCGCTGTCCTGGGTAAGCAGCATCCATCATCAAAGACCCCCACCACCCAGCTCTCTTCTTGCTGCTTCCATCAGGTACAGGAGCCTCCAAACCAACACCACCAGGTTCAGGAACAGTTATTACTCGTCAGCCATCAGGCTTTTCAACTGGAGAGGATAAAGTCACTCAACTTCATTCACCCCAACCAACTATGGACTTGCTTTCAAGGACTCTTCATCTCATGTTCTTAATAAAATAACGATGCAATAAATATTATCATTATTTTTTTCTTTTGTTTGTATTTGCACTGTTTGTTGCCTTTTGCGCATTGGTTGTTTGTCCATCTTGTTATGAACAGTCTTTCATTGATTCTGTCGAGTTTCTTTGTATTTACTGTGTTTGCCCGTTAGAAAATGAATCTCAATTGTATTAGGTGACATGTATGTATTTTGATGATAAATTTACTTTGAACCATCAAGCTCCTGAACCGTCATGGATAGCTTCATTCGGCATGACTCTGAACTAATTCTATGACCACAGATTCACTTTCAAGGACTCTTTACAGCTCATTTCTTCAGTATATTTTTTATTTGCGCAATTCATTTTCTTTTACATATTGGCTTTTGTCATTCTGTTTATTTATAGCTTTTCATAAAATTCTATTGTGTTTTTTCCTGTAAATGCCTACAAGATAAATTTCAAGGTAATATATGCTATTACATTATATGCATAAATTTAATAATAATTTTACTTTGATCCTTGTAAGCTATTGTTTAACTTTTTCCAAAAGCAATGATAAAGACAAGCATAACTGTCATAGGTAATTTTGTTTCACAGTGACTCATTCCTTTGGGTTTCGTTGTTTAACGAATCTGGCATTTCATGCAAAACTTTGACAAACTTGTATAGATGTGCTGTAGAGAGTAGTCTGACTGATTGCAAATTTTTTGCATGTGCCTAACACTTTGCAGAGTACTGTAAAATTGAATGATTATAGTTCTAAAGAGTTCAGCTATAGACATTTCAATTCTTGTACAAAGGATCTTATTTATCATTATTCTTTTTAATGTTGTTTCCTCTTGTGCTTTATAGTTTTCTTTATTCAAATTTATTTCATACTGAGCTAAACTTTGTTACCTGTAGTCATCATATTGTGATCGCTGTTTTGTAATGAGCCTTTTAATTAACACACTACTAACTAATCCTTTCTTGTCATGTAATACTGGAGCTTGTTCCTTTATTGTTCCTCAACGTATCTATCAAGAAAACTATCTCTTACTCTCCAAGAACTGAGTACCTCTCTACACCATACTCACCATACTGCTAATGTAGTTTGCCCAGTTTATATGCAGGTTAAAGTCCCCATGATTGTGTTGCTCTTGTTACATGCTTTATACTACTTTTTGCATTACTATTGGTGGGTCATTTTGCACCTCTCACCAATACTTTTGTTCTTGGCTCCATGCAGTTTGATTCTATAATTTTTGAGCTAAGATCCTTCTCCCTGCCCACCACTGCTTTTTGTCCCATTGTTGAATATCATATTAGCCTGCCTCCCTTTTTCATTTTGCCTATATCCTCTAAATATCTTCAACTATTAATTCCAAATCTTGGTTAGTTAACTGTGTGGTTGCTGTTACATCATATCTACTTATTTCTCTTGCGTGGGCTTGGTGGTAATAGAGAGAATGGGCAGGTTGTGGAACAAAAAATGTTTCAAAGTGGAAGTATACAATCGTACTTAACTACTTTCTGTGATGGGATTGATTGTTCTACTCATTAACTACTACTTTCCTCAGCTAAATTTCTCTATTTTGCTTCCATCCTTGCACATGCTCTTTCACTGTTAAATATACAGTATGTTCAGCATTGACATGTCAATTGTTGATTGGGAGCCTGGTATACAGAAGCTTAGAGTATTGAAATACAGGTTTCCCCCACTATCTGAAGGTAGAGAGTTCCTATGAAACTGTTTGTAAGCCGAAATGTTGTAAAGTGAAGAAGCAATTACCATTAATTTATATGGGAAAATTTTTTGAGCGTTTCCCAGACCCAAAAAAAACCCTACCAAATAACACATAAAACCTAAAATAACACTTTTATATAGTAAAAGCAGGAATGATATGATAAATATACAGCTTATATAAAGTAGAAATATTGTATGTGCGGTGTAGTTTCACTTGCCACAATCAGGAAGCCATCGAGCCAAAATTGATTTGGAGGAAAAAAATCGGCGCATACACGCATGTGCACGTAGACGTATATGTACATACATGTGCAAGCATGTACACGCATATGCACGTACACGCATGCGCACACAACAGCACGCACAAGGCTTCACGGTCATGGTAGTCTTTCTCGGGGTAAACACGTATAAAGCGAGCGTCTTTTTTCGTAAAAGCGAAAATCCTCTTTGGTTAGCGAAAACAGGTACTAATATAGGTCTTTCGTAACAGCGAGTTGTCGTAAAGCGAATGTTCGAAAAAAGGGGGCCACTTGTAGTTTGTCTATGAAGCTGTCCAAGTATTGCTGGTACCAACATCTACTATTCAATATAATCTCTAGCATTTAAAAAAGCAGCCAGTTTTGAATTCTATTTAACAAGTGACTGTTAATATGAGTATGTTTAACAAGTACTTACTAATTGTATGGGGATAAATAGTGTAAAAGTGAAATGGGGTAACCTTTTATTTTTATATATATAACCTTATATATAACAATCACAGCACGGAAACAGGCCATTCCGGCCCTCCTAGTCCGTGCCGAACTCTTAATCTCACCTAGTTCCATCTACCCGCACTCAGCCCATAACCCTCCACTCCTTTCCTGTCCATATACCTATCCAATTTTACCTTAAATGACACAACTGAACTGGCCTCTACTACTTCTACAGGAAGCTCATTCCACACAGCTATCACTCTCTGAGTAAAGAAATACCCCCTCGTGTTTCCCTTAAACTTTTGCCCCCTAACTCTCAAATCATGTCCTCTCGTTTGAATCTCCCCTACTCTCAATGGAAACAGCCTATTCACGTCAACTCTATCTATCCCTCTCAACATTTTAAATACCTCGATCAAATCCCCCCTCAACCTTCTACGCTCCAATGAATAGAGACCTAACTTGTTCAACCTTTCTCTGTAACTTAAGTGCTGAAACCCAGGTAACATCCTAGTAAATCGTCTCTGCACTCTCTCTAATTTATAGATAGATAGATAGATACTTTATTCATCCCCATGGGGAAATTCAACTTTTTTTCCAATGTCCCATACACTTGTTGTAGCAAAACTAATTACATACAATACTTAACTCAGTAAAAAATATGATATGCATCTAAATCACTATCTCAAAAAGCATTAATAATAGCTTTTAAAAAGTTCTTAAGTCCTGGCGGTTGAATTGTAAAGCCTAATGGCATTGGGGAGTATTGACCTCTTCATCCTGTCTGAGGAGCATTGCATCGATAGTAACCTGTCGCTGAAACTGCTTCTCTGTCTCTGGATGGTGCTATGTAGAGGATGTTCAGAGTTTTCCATAATTGACCGTAGCCTACTCAGCGCCCTTCGCTCAGCTACCGATGTTAAACTCTCCAGTACTTTGCCCACGACAGAGCCCGCCTTCCTTACCAGCTTATTAAGACGTGAGGCGTCCCTCTTCTTAATGCTTCCTCCCCAACACGCCACCACAAAGAAGAGGGCGCTCTCCACAACTGACCTATAGAACATCTTCAGCATCTCACTACAGACATTGAATGACGCCAACCTTCTTAGGAAGTACAGTCGACTCTGTGCCTTCCTGCACAAGGCATCTGTGTTGGCAGTCCAGTCTAGCTTCTCGTCTAACTGTACTCCCAGATATTTGTAGGTCTTAACCTGCTCCACACATTCTCCATTAATGATCACTGGCTCCATATGAGGCCTAGATCTCCTAAAGTCCACCACCATCTCCTTGGTCTTGGTGATATTGAGATGCAGGTAGTTTGAGTTGCACCATATCACAAAGTCCTGTATCAGTTTCCTATACTCCTCCTCCTGTCCATTCCTGACACACCCCACTATGGCCGTGTCATCAGCAAACTTCTGCACATGGCAGGACTCCGAGATATATTGGAAGTCTGATGTGTACAGGGTGAACAGGACCGGAGAGAGTACGGTTCCCTGTGGCGCTCCTGTGCTGCTGACCACCGTGTCAGACCTACAGTCTCCCAACCACACATACTGAGGTCTATCTGTCAAGTAGTCCACTATCCAATCCACCATATGAGAGTCTACTCCCATCTCCGTTAGTTTGTGCCTTAAGATCTTGGGCTGGATGGTGTTAAAGGCACTAGAGAAGTCAAGGAATGTAATCCTCACAGCACAACTGACCCCATCTAGGTGAGAGAGTGATTTGTGCAGCAAATACGTGATAGCATCCTCCACTCCCACCTTCTCCGTATACGCAAACTGAAGAGGATCCTGGGCGTGCCTGGTTTGTGGCCGCAGATTCTGTATTATCAGCCGCTCCATGGTCTTCGTCGTTCCTATATCTTTCCTGTAATTCGGTGACCAGAACTGTACACAATATTCCAAATTTGGCCTTACCAATGCCTTGTACAATTTTAACATTACATCCCAACTTCTGTACTCAATGCTCTGATTTATAAAGGCCAGCGTTCCAAAAGCCTTCTTCACCACCCTATCTACATGAGATTCCACCTTCAGGGAACTATGCACTGTTATTCCTATCTGTCTATTCCTTTTCATGTTGGTATTTAGATAGCTGAAGTTTTCAAAATGGGAATTATATTCAAATAGACAGTCCTTTTGGAATATCGATTTGGATCATATCTTTTTGATATTTTAATCTGGCTACTTGTATAATCAGCTTAATTCATTGCTTTTGGTAACTTTTGATTCTCCAGCTGCAAGTTGTCCTTTTGTTCGTTTCATCCATTGTAAGAATGTTTTCTTCTTAGCCATCCTTGTTGTGATTGATCCCGATGGTATTTAAAGGACATCATGAAATTCAAACATGAAGGTATTGATATAAGAAAAGCTGAGGGGAGAATTCAGCGGCATGAATATCTTTAAAAAGCATAAAGCTTTTAATGTTAACTGAGGCATCTATTAGATTTCATTAGTATTTTGGATGAAGTAAGCAGGTTAACATCTGAAGGAAAACATGATGGAACTGTTTAATGTTCCTCTGCTAATATCAGCAACTGTAGTTTTTCAAGTTGTTTATAAAACAAACTGTACGTGGATAAGCCAGTAACATCTGGCCTTACTGGAAATATCTTGTCCTTGAGAGTCACTGGTATCAAAGTAGAATTTTACTGAGTATGCTACCAAAGAGTTCGGGTGCAGAAAAATTTCAATAACCCACCACCCTCTGATTATTAGATATCCCAAAATTAATGATATTCCAACATTTTTTTAGTATTAGTATGTTACACAGTTAAATATTTTCCCAGTGAATCTGATGAATTTTAAAAGAGCAGGAAATAAAACAGTGAATTTCAGGTTGCCAAAATAAGATGAGATACCAAATCCTGGCTTTGGCTGCAAACCTACTTGTGTTCCTGTCCCACAGTGTTCCTGACATCAGCTCCATCTGTGCTTGCCCCCAGCACTCTGGATGCTGAACATTTGGATTATTGGAGTTTTAAACTATTCAGTAGCTTAAAATGCTGCCTGTGTCAATCAAGGGTACAATGGTGCAAAGATTGGATTGTAGAACTTGCAGTGCTGGGCTAGTCATCCAGAAAATCACTGTAGAAACCAAATTTAATTATTTATATAATTTGGGGTATAAAGTAGCTGCTTTATTGGTAGCCATGAAAGTACTGTGTTATCTTAAAACAACAACTGGTTTACCAATGTTTCTGGGGATAAATATCTGCCATTGTTAACCAGTCTGACATGTACTTGACTCTACCTTTACGTAGTTGTCTTTAAAATGCCCTCCTGAAGTAAGTAGCTCAACAAACTGATAAATCTGCTGTGTGCTCTGAATGTGCCTTTTGCCTGCACTTTTGCCAGAATATGGCTAGCATTTACCTTGTGAGTTATCAAAATGGGCAAAGAATGTCAATTTATGGCTGCACTCATGGATGAATAAGTTAATGGCTATAGTTATACCTGATACAAGCTTTTGTTATGCTTTTTTCATTCATTTTGTTTTCAGGATCTGAGCATCATTGGCAAGAGTTGAATTTGTCATTCTTGAACAATGTTGCTGAATCGCCTTCATGAACTGCTGTAGTGCTGGTGAAGTACTCCCTTGGTGCTCTTGAGTTGCAGGATTTAACTTGGTGACAATGAAGGAAGAGCCTTCATGACATGTCTCCAAAGTCAGGGTAGTGTACTTGAAGGGAATTAGGCAAGTAGTGATACATGTGCTTGAAGCCCCTGTCCTTGATAGATTCTGCAGGTTTGTGAACTATTGCTCTGGCAGCTTCGGGAATAACTGTAATACATACGTGTTGATACGTGTTGTTAATGGTATATACTCCAGCCACTGGTGGAGCAAATGAATGGTTAGGAAATAGATTGGTTACAAGATCTTGAATAGTATCAAGCTGCTTGAATGTCATTGGAACTGCACTTAGCTAGGCAAGTGAAAAGTATGATGTTGTGTGTCTCGTCAATATATTTAAAGAGTTTTTGGGTGTTTCAAAGTCATCTGCTTGCCACAGGATATGCTGCTTTTGTGGTTCACACAGTAATATTCTGTTTAATGGGCCTAAAAGGATGTTGAGGGTGGGGTGCTCTGCACTGTCAAGAGGAGTGATTAGATTGTCTTTATGGTGTTGTTCATTGTGTAACTTTTTTTTGTAGCATTAATGTTCTGTCTTTTGTGCATGAACTACTCCCATTGTTGAGGAATTGCAAATGTAATTAACCAATACGCATTCAGGGGTAGAAATCTGTACTTCTGAACTTTAATGGAATGCCATTAATGAATTGGATGTAGATGGGCAGGCCTAGACGTTACTCTGAATAATTGGTTCATTGCTACCTTGGGGTTGGGATAACTAACCTCCAACAACCACATTTGTTCATCTATCTATCCATCTGTGTGAGTTATGACTGCAACCATTGGAATATTTTCCCTTTTGATGTCCTTTGGCTTCAGTTTTAGCAGTAGTCCTTGCTGGCATGCTGATTAAATTCTGCTTTGATGTTATGGAGATTCCTCTCATCTAGTCACATTGGTCAGAGCATGTGACTCTCTTCCTTGGTCCCCAATGTTACTTCATGCTCCTGATATTTGTCTTTTGTATAATGAAGGAAAGCTTTCCATGTGTCAGATGTGTTCACCTCCAAAAGCTCATGGTAGCATAGTTGCCAGTGTAACACTATTACAGCTCGGGGCGTTGGAATTTAGAGTTCAATTCCAGCACTGCCTGTAAGGAGTTTGTACGTTATTCCTGTGACCACGTGGGTTTCCTCCTACTGTACCAGTTAGTAGGCTAATTGATCATTGTAAATTGCCCTGTGATTAGGCTAGGATTAAATAGGTAGGTTGCTGGGTGGCGTGGCTCATTGGACTGGAAGGGCCTGTTCATGCAGTATCTCTACATAAATAAATAGATAGGCAAACTACTAGAAAACAACCATGGGGTTGCTTGGTTTGTTGGCAACATACCATCACCATGGTGCACACAATCTAAGCAACTTGTGAAGTGTTCTTGGCAACACCACCACCAAAATCACTCTCCACTTGGGGTTACAGTTGTAAATGCAGTCATTTCCTGGTTCTATTTTTAAATTGTACAGTGTCTTTTGGATAAATTGCTATGCATTTACATTTTCTGTAAGTTTGGAACTCCAGGAGCATCTTGCCATACAGGTTTCATTGACAAAATGGCCTATCCAAGAGGAATGAACAATAAATTGCTAGTGTTGCTCAAATCCTGAGAATTAATTTAAGAAAAACAAATCTGCATCATCATGAGATGAAAGCCAGGTCACATCAACTAGAACATCAAAACTTTGTTTTTGGCATTATTGTGAAAAAAAACACTTCCAAAAAAAATTGTTTGTCAAGTTCAGTGTGAGGATATTTTGTGACCAAGGTGAGAGGAGTAGGTAAGGAATGACATGCTTAATTCTTGATTATTTTGTGTTCCTCATTGTTGCAGTTAAACTTTATGCACATGGGGAAGATCTCTGTATTTGAAAGTAACGATGGGTATTCAGTTACTCCACAGAATTCTGGCTGGCTCATCTTGGGAACCACTTCACAACAATGGCCAACATGACCACTCGTGAGTAAAACAGCAGCTGCTGTCACTTTGGTATGTTGAAAACTTAACTCCTGCAATGAAATATAAATTAGCACCTGACTGTCAGGAAGTTTGTGGTGCTTGGGTTATGAGTGAAATCTAAATCTTGTTCCATAGTATAAATGATGTAGGAGTCATACTGAACATTGACCAAAATCAATTCTGGAAATAAGTATAAAGGGTAAATTTATTGAATTCCAAGTTCTATGCATTAGTAGAGGGATGGAGTATAGATAGAATTTATATCAGAAAGCATAGATCTGATAAATAACATATCCTACAATTAACTATATGCTACCAATAAATATTTAGACCATGTAATAACATTTGAAATTTTCAAAATAGCTGAGAATTGACACAATTGATGTAAATAGTTTCTCATGGTGAAATGTTGAACTGCAAGTGGTCACAGGTTAGTCTTTACGATGGTAAGAATAAATGAGGGTTAAATAGTTTTCCTTTTTATTATTGAGGAAAGTACTGTACTAGCAATTGTAATACTCTAAAGTCAAAAGATTGACTATGAGCAGGAAAAAATATAATTGAGATCTGTCCAGGAAGATGTAGCTACTGTTGAATAGGGATTGAGTTTGTGCTAATGGCTTTCTTTTCCCAAAATTCTCATCTCTCCTTGATAATGTTTTGTCCATGGAAATGCAGTCTGCTTCACTGCCATGATTTCATTAGACTTTAGGATGAAAGAGAGCCTCCTCATTCTACAACTAGTAATCCTGATGTGTTGTTCTCACCTCTGCTCTTCAGCATTGCATTCAACTGGAGTTCATAGTGATGGTGGGATATCTCCTTGAGTGGTACAACTTGATGTTTCCTTAGCAATTGCATAGTCTGCCAGGGGAAATTCAAACATATGAGACCCATCTCATGTCCATTGCTTGCTTTGAATTACATCCACTTACATTGTCACCAGGAATCACCTAGCAATAATTGTTCTTGGGTGTCTTAGAAGTCTGATGTAATTCCTATTGAGCAATAGTCAAACTCCTTGGAATTTTGAGGCTCTTTTATTTGAAAATAGATTGAATTTTTTTTCATTGTATAATTCTCCGTAATTTCTGCCACGTCCAACGGGATCCCACTACCAACCACATTTTTCCCTGCCCCCCCCCTTTTTGCTTTCCACAGGGATTGCTCCCAACACAACTCCCTTGTCCATTCATTCCCCCCCCCATCCCTTCCCACCGATCTCCCTCCTGACACTTATCCTTGCAAGTGGAACAAGTGCTACACCTGCCCTTACACTTCCTCCCTCACCATCATTCAGGGCTCCAGGCAGTCCTTCCAGGTGAGGCAACACTTCAGCACCACTAGGCTGGTGTGGTATACTGCGTTTGGTGTTCCCGGTGTGACCTTTTATATATTGGTGAGACCCGACGCAGACTGGGAGACCGTTTCGCTGAACACCTACGCTCTGTCCGCCAGAGAAAGCAGGATCTCCCAGTGGCCACACATTTTAATTCCATGTCCCATTCCCATTCTGATATGTCTATCTATGGCCTCCTCTGCTGTCCAGATGAAGCCACATTCAGGTTGGAGGAACAACACCTTAAATACCGCTGGGTAGCCTCCAACCTGATGGCATGAACATTGACGTCTCTAACTTTCGTTAATGCCCCTCCTCCCCTTCTTACCCCATCCCTGATATATTTAGTTTTTTTCTCCCCCTCCCTTTTTTTTCTTTCTCTCTCTGCCCATCACTCTCCCTGTTCTCCATTTCCCTCTGGTGCTTCCCTCCCCCTTTCTTTCTCCCTAGGCCTCCCGTCCCATGATCCTTTCTCTAGCTCAGTATCCCTTTTGCCAATCACCTTTCTGGCTCTCAGCTTCACCCCACCCCCTCTGGTCTTCTCCTATCATTTTGCATTTTCCCCTCCCCCTCCTACTTTCAAATCTCTTACTATCTTTCCTTTCAGTTAGTCCTGACGAAGGGTCTGGGCCTGAAACGTCGACAGCGCTTCTCCCTATAGATGCTGCCTGGCCTGCTGCGTTCCACCAGCATTTTGTGTGTGTGGCTTGAATTTTGTTTTGTTAGTTTATCCTGTGTGAAGAACTCATGACAACTAAACCCAGAGTGGGCTGAATGATACTTGAATTTGAATCCTTTGAGATTAAAAGCTCAGAAATGTTCTTTGAGTTTGCTGCTAGGTTTGGAAATGTTATTCTTAGTATCAAAATCCAAGCTTAGTTTGTTCAATTTTGATTTTTCTGCAGAGATTCAGGATGTTTGTTGTTGAGTTTGTGTCAAATATGGATATTTAAGGATACTTGTGAATAGTGTAATGAGTACAATTTCATTAATGCTTAGAGCCTCTTGTGAGATGTGCACCTTATGGGAATAAGTGAAATAAACCCATTGAAACATGTCCGTCCTAGGGGAAGCATTGATGAATTTGGTTTCAGGAAAAGTATCATTGCTGCTAGTGTCATGGACTTAATTTTAGTGCATTATATTATTCTGTGCACAGATTAGTGTACCAATTATGTGCCCAAATCTGTTGTTTGATGGCATTTATGTAAACATTTGGTAATTGTGGACACATGCTTGGATTTATAAAGTTCATGGTTAGTTTTGTTGAAATGTAATGTCTTGAACTCCCTGAAATTGGAACATGGAGTAAATGTACTGGTGAACTTAACCTGTTTACGTGTGCTTTGACATCATTACGTCCATTGCATAATGTTGGAGAATTGCCAGAAAATTCTTGGTTGATGCGTAATCAATACTCTCTAAATGGATTATGTTTAGTCCAGTATTATGTGAGAAGTATTTAATTTTTCAACCTTTTTTTTTACTTTGTTTCTGAAACTTGGCAGAGGATCTTTAATTACTAATCTGTAGTGAACTTAAAAGTTTGATTAGTGAGAAGTGAGGTAGTCATGATACTTAGACATGAAAGGTCAGGGTCAGTTTGCTCTGCTATAAAAGTGACGTGGATGGCTTCCAGTTCTAAGTGTCAGCCTCGCAGTACTCCACTGCTGTCTCAGAGGTTGTTAGATAATTGCAATAATTTTAATTTGATTTTTATGTATTTTGTATGTCTTAGGTTTGTATATTTTGGCCAGTATGCTGTGCCTATGTTTAAGTATACCAGTTCTAGACACTGTGGAAAGAGAGTTTGAATACTTCGAATCGGGACAGCTGCCTGTTGAACTAAAATCATTGTTTAGGCTCAGTCTTTTCATCCCTTCAAATGAGTTAATGACCTATCGTCAGTGGAGAGAGGTAAATCCTAATTGTCTATTCTAGAGTGGTTAATGTTTTTGAAGGATCTTTCTTAAGCTTTAGGAGCCTTCACTTATCTGATAATCGTGTAGAAAATACTTGAGCTTGTTTGCACACTTCAGTATTACTGAGCAGTTTTCCAGCTGTGCAAGCCTTGGGAGGTTAAGAGTCTCTTGCTTATTGTCTTATCATTATTGCAAGCTGTCATATCCTGAATGATATAAGATGTGGAGGCTTGGTGATCTGTTAGCAGGATTTTTAATGGACTTTTAAGGACATAGTTGTTGGTGGTCAGCAAAAAACAATGCTATGAAATGTGAAGTATTGTCTTGACTACAAGAACAAGAAGCACAATGTAAACTAAACTATGTAATTTTGAAAAGGGTCTAAGAATTAAGATCTGAAGATGTGCATATAATGCTTTAAAAGTTAAGAATATGTTTTCTTTAAAAGTAATAATTATGGACTTTGTACATGGGTAAAGAGTATAAGACCAAGGAAGTTGTAATGAAATACAGGATTATTGAAATTCATTAAATGCTTGACTTTTTAAAAATTTTATTAAAGGTATGCAGGTACTTCCTGCACCATTCTAGCCTTCTTGTAAACTCTTGATGTGCAGCTGCCTTGAAGCCTTGAAATAAAATACTTTCAAATTGAACCATATATATTCTCCATGTTAGCGATATAGATTGCAAAGTTCTGTTTGGCAGTATGCTAATGCATTACACAGATCTTTGATGCTCCTAGAGGGAAAACTATTTCCTATTGACCCTACTGCACATATGTAAAATTTGAGGCCAAGTAATCCCAATTTCCTGAGCTGCTATCCCTTTTTTGTCTCAAGTGAAACATTTTTCAAAATGTTGTACATCTCATGTTAGCTTGCTTCTAAGTGAATGTAGATAGTTGCCTGATTTGGCATCTGCTGAGACAGCTGTCTTCCATCAACTAACATGCCATTCAGTTCAGTAAGAAACTTGATCCCTGCACATGATTCTTGTTGGAGCTTGATATTTGGTATAGGTATCCTCACTCATTTTTTTAAAATGTGCATCAATATGCAGCATATTAAAATGTACATTGGAAGGGATGGGGAATTACTGGAATTTTGTCTGTAGAGGGGCTACTTAGCTTGAATCTAAGTTGGCCATGGAACTGTGAAAGAACCATTAATGCAAATTTTATTGATCAGTATTCCACCAGGCAGAATATAGTGTCAAGAATATCAGTGGCATAATTGCCCTGAATGTTTGAATGTCTTAAAACCAAAATGGTTAAAGTAATCATTGCACAACATGAAGAAATTCAGCTGAATTCAGGATTTTCTGAGCTTGGAGCAGTTAAATTCCAGAATGTTGATCTTGGAAAATTTGAAACTAGTCAGTTTGTCACTTTTCTTCAAAATTTTATTTCTTCAAAATAAAATACCATCAACATCTGTTTCTTAAATTATGGACTGTGATTCAACAATGCAAATGTCAGATGTTGATAACATTTCGATTTATTGATGTCCTCTAGGCACATCTATGTACACTACAACTCAACGATTGTAATTGAGGATTAGTATTTCACAAGTATTTTGTGTTTCTCACTAAGCTCTTCAAATAAGACAGTATGTCAGAAACAAGAAAGAACCTATTTTAAAATGCTGAAAAATGTGATTATAATGAAAAAGTTATTAATATTAAGCCACTTGTACCAAACCATTAAGGATCATTAGTCAGAATGCTATCTAAAATGTTTAGTGTGTAGGCTCAGATTCTCTTTCAAGATTAAGTTGCTCATCCGTAATAGGTAGTAATATGTTGGGTTTTGATTCAACTAGTTTCCAATCACCATACTTTCCAATTGTCTTCCTGAAAAATAAAAGATTTATTTTTGTCTTTAACAGAAAATTGTTAAAGCTGGTGACAAAGACTTAGATGGCCAACTTGATTTTGAAGAATTTGTTCATTATTTAAAAGATCACGAGAAGAAACTCAGGCTCGTTTTCAAAAGTCTAGATAAGAAAAACGATGGTAAGAACTAATCTTTTCCTCCTACAACTGTGTGCAGTTTAGTAATTTAAAAATATATAATCTAAGTGAAATAAACATACTGTCTTAAATTTTGTACAATACAATATTAACTTTACATTTGAGCTTGTAATATGGCCTGGGTGTATTGTAGTGATATCCTTTGCGAGTGTTCATAATGTTCAGTGTATTGTACAGTATATTCAGATTTTTTTCTTAATTTCTCAGGTAAAATTGATGCACAAGAAATCATGCAGTCATTGCGTGACCTTGGAGTCCATATTTCAGAACAGCAGGCTGAGAAGATCCTGAAAAGGTGAGTTACTTGTTAAAGCATTTGCCTTTGAATTGTAATAATTGTAACTTATCTGTACCATTATTATCAATATGCGGTGCTCTCCTGTCTTATAATTGCACAAAATTTCTCTGCTGTGTTTATTTCCTTGTATTCCCTGTTTGGTTATAAACCAGATAACGTCAAAAAGCTGAGAGGTACAAGAAAGGAATCCTGTACTGAAGCATCCTTTTCATGATTTTAATATACATTTGTCTGATGGCCATTATTTAGTCCTTTGAGGGAAAATTAAATCTTTTAAAAAAAATTTTGGGGTCAAATATAAATAACTCAATTTAAGTAGTTGCTACCGTGGTGGGGCAACACAACATGTAATATTTTTGTTTTGATTTCTACTCACTACCTCCAGTTTCTTACACATGGAACTCCATGATGATCCAGTTACATAACATGGTGACATACTAATGCTACTTCATTGTCTAAAACATCAATTTTGCATACACACTTCTATACATTTGCGTGACCTGGCATAATAAAAATTGTCTGATTTAACAGGAAATCCATGTTCCTATTTCTGACATTTTTTTGGACAGTCCTTATGAACTTGTGTGTGAATGACATCTTTGCTTCTTTTTAGCAAAGTGAAATGGTGTTTCTGCAAAGTAGGTATCACCATAGATTATGTGATATTCAGGAAGATGACAAAAAACTTTAAAAGCTGATTTTTTTTTTGTATAAGAACTGCAGCATATTGTTCTGTGTTCTCTGTTACATGTACAAAATACCTTATCTGTACTATTTTTCTACATCTTTTGCTTTCTGTCTTCAGAATTTGGAGAGGGCACCTTTGGGGCCCTATTGCTTAGTAAGTACCAGTTATGTCTGTCTGTTTCTCTGCTTTTACTTCATTGAAATAGTTAAGCAGCATTTTGTATCCATGATATGCAGCTTCACCCTTCCCTTGCAAAATAGGTTGAAATAATGTCCCTGCACAGACCTCAGCCTACATTGCCTTAACTTTCCAATTTTGTTCCTAACATCCTTCAGCACTTTATAGTATGAGAAAGTCTAGTGTTTAACAATTTAATTATATCAGTCAAAGCTTGCTGTTAAACAAAAAGAGTTGAATATTCAAAAACCACAACATATATTTTCTCTTGTTTTTAAATAGCATGGATAAAAATGGGACAATGACAATTGACTGGAATGAATGGCGAGATTATCATCTTCTGCATCCTGCGGACAACATTCCTGAAATAATTCTGTACTGGAAGCACTCCACAGTAAGTTCAGCAAATAGTTTAGTACAATGTCCTCTCCCAGACTAATATTCTTGATACTGAGGCTATAGTTAAACTCTGGTGGCTCTTGTGCAAATCATTGTTTGCAACACCAGACTACCAAAACAGCTACTCTGAACCTGAGCTCTATGATGAGAAGAGATTGCACAGTGGGTGGAGGAAAATATTCAAGGATGTGCTCAAAGCCCCCATCTTTACCATCTTAAAAAGCATTTTAAGGGAGCTCTGGGCTTGCACCTAAAGATATCTTTGTACACCAGTCCTTCTAATGCTCCTGCCATACGCAGTTGACTTTCTTCTTGCACCTGGCCTCCCAAAGTATGACACCTTGTACTTGTCAAGATTAAGCTTCTTCTGCCATATCTCTACCTAGAGTTCCAACTGATCTGTATTGTGCTGTATCCTTTAACAACCTTTCCTCACTATCTACAGCTCCACAAATTTTCACGTTGTGTATGTGGCCTGTTACCACAACTATATTATTAATAACAATGCTGGAGATGGGAACGAAGTTTCATGGTTCTTTACTGGTAGAGTCCAAACTTAAACACACACATACAGATCCTTACGCACCTAATAGTGCAAGCAACAACATGTTACTATAACATAAAGTAGTCCCTTATTATAATGTAGGCTATATGGTACACATGTCATCTGCAAAATTGCCAGGAAGCCTGTCTACATATTTGAACAAATCATAATATAAAATCAGTAAAGGCAAACTAGACAGGTCCCATCATTAATCCCTGTAGAACACCAGTGGGTCACAGATCTCCAGTCAGAATAACACCCTACATGACTACTCTCTGTTCCATAGCTTTGACAGTTTTGAAACCAATCTACCAAGCCTCCATTGATCCTATGTGCCTTAATTGTCTGACTCAACCTGCCACAAGGGAGGTTGTTGAGAGCTTTATTAGACTACAACATCCACTGCCCTGCCTTCGTTAGTCATAATTTTCAGCTCCTCAATAGGTATGAGTTGGATGTTTACAACTCTTAATTGTGATTTGGTGTTTAGCAGTAACCAGAAAGTCAGATAGATAGCTACAATTTATATTATCTTGTTTCTTGTTTCTGATGGCGTTGTCTAAGGTCTAATGTAAAAGTGTTAGAAAGTGGCGTGGTCAAGTTCTTGTTCAAAGCTTTATGTGGCTGCATTTCTTCACATTCTAAAGAACATGTTACAAGCTACTGTTATTTTGATGTTCTCTGCTCACCATTTCTTGAACCGAACAAAAATTTGAGTAATTTTTACAAATTTCTAATATTGGAGTTACTGCAATAATTGGTACAATGTTTCAGAGGTGCACAGATATTTAATTCTCATTGATTGTTAGCCTGTAAAATTTGTCAAGACCTTCATCTGCAGTTAGTGGTGAGTGGTTTGCTTTATCATAAATCATAGCTCTGATACTGATTCAATATTCACACCAATGTTGCTTCCAGTTTTAGTTGCAAGGATGGTTTCTATCTTATTATTGGCATGTTAAAACTATGTTTTGATATTCCAAGATTAATTAGAAAGGATTGAGTTCTTGCAGAAGTTGGTTAGTTGTATAACACGTGAAAATTAGTACCGTAGATGTCGGATTATAAGCCGCTACTTTTTTCCCACATTTTGAACAGCTTTGAACACTGCGGCCTTTACTACGGTGCGGCTAATGCATGATTTTTTTTCATGCCGCCAAAAACATTTTGCCTCGTAACAGTAGACCAATAAAATTGATGAGTAGTTCACAGAGGTCCAATGAAATTGTACAATAAATCAAGCGCACTTTCACAATTAAATTATTGTAAATCAGTCATTTGTACTCACCCTCATCAACATGGAAAACACTCGAAGAAAAGCATTGTGCTGCCTTTATGGCAGTTATTTAGTTTATAATATTTTCGCTTAGTAATTCATTTGTTAGTATTTTCTAGTTAAAGTTAGAAGTACTACATCCCGGGATACTATGACGTCACATCCAGTTTCGCCGCGTCTTGTGGGAAATACCGGTTTGCGATAAACGGGAAGGTGGGGGGGAGCGGCATTAGACCCGATCGAAAACGCTGCTTTTAAGTTAAAGGCGATCAATAACTTTTTCCTGGTAGGCTGCAGTATATTTTTTTTTACCAGTCCTAAGGAGATATTGGAATGTTGTTCGTGCACTGTTCAGTAAAAAAGTATACGCAACGTAATTTGTGTGTTACCGATACGTATGTATATTTAAAAGTAGCCGTGTTAGAGGCACGGTTCGAAAAAAAGCATTTGCAATATGTATTTGTTTATGTTACCATATGGATTTAATTAAAAGTTAAAAAATCCTCACGTGTAGTATCTTTCTGTGTAAATATCTCATATTACAACGTGGGACACCTGCGGCCTAAAATCCGGTGCGGCTTGTACAAGTACAAAATTGATTTTCTTTCTAAAATTAGAGCCAGCGGCTTTTAATCAGGTGCGCTCTGTAGTGCGAAATCTACAGTAGTTCAGAATCTTTCCTACTTTATTACAAAAGTGACTTTTGAACTGTAACATTCCATTGTAGTCAAGTTTAAGTGTTTTATTGCAGGGAATTGAATGCTGACAGACCTGATTGAATCAGATTGATTAGTATGAAGCAATGGTTTCCATTGCTCAACTTTTGAATTGAGCAAAGACCTGAGTTTAACTAACCTTTGGACATGTGTTGATAAAATTCATTTTTTAAAAAAAAGCCTTCGACTTTTAAATTCTGTTTCCATCTCTGAATTTAATTTGTATCTTAATCAGTAAATTTTAAGTTTGAGTGCAGGTCCACCTCTTTGGAAAAAGCTACTATGCTGAATATTATTTAAATCTTCATTGGTTAACGTCCATTGGCTAATATTTCCTGTTTCAGATATTTGATGTAGGCGAGAGTTTAACAATTCCGGATGAGTTCACAGAGGAGGAGAAGCAAACTGGCATGTGGTGGCGACAGCTAGTAGCAGGAGGGGGTGCAGGTGCTGTGTCTAGGACGTGCACTGCCCCACTTGACCGACTCAAGGTGCTAATGCAGGTGAGTTGCCCACAAGTGTTGGTTTACTCTTTGATCATTCAATGCATCTTAGCTCGTCTGTTCTGTCCCCACACTTCCAGCAAGTACGCTTGGCTGGTCACCAAGAGCAAAATTTTTTCTGTTTTCTTTCTTCCTTTCTGGGGCATCTGGGGGACAGTGATCACCGCTCCCTAGCTTTTAGCATTATCATGGAAAAGGATAGAATCAGGGAGGACAGGAAAATTTTTAATTGGGGAAGGGCAAATTATGAGGCTATAAGGCTAGAACTTGCGGGTGTGAATTGGGATGATGTTTTTGCAAGGAAATGTACTATGTACATGTGGTCGATGTTTAAGGATCTCTTGCAAGATGTTAGGGATAAATTTGTCCCGGTGAGGAAGATAAAAAATGGTAGGGTGAGGGAACCATGGGTGACAAGTGAAGTGGAAAATCTAGTCAGGTGGAAGAAGGCAGCATACATGAGGTTTAGGAAGCAAGGATCAGATGGGTCTATTGAGGAATATAGGGTAGCAAGAAAGGAGCTTAAGAAGGAGCTGAGAAGAGCAAGAAGGGGGCATGAGAAGGCCTTGGTGAGTAGGGTAAAGGAAAACCCCAAGGCATTCTTCAATTATGTGAAGAACAAAAGGATGACAGGAGTGAAGGTAGGAAAGATACTGGCATGGAAAGCAGAATGGCTGACAGGCAGAAGGTGGCTAGTGAGAATAAAAGGGGTCTTGTTGGCTGCCAGTGATTAGTGGTGTTCCTCGGGGGCCAGTATTGGGACTGCTATTTTTCACATTGTCAATGATTTGGATAATGTAATTGATGGCTTTATGGCAAAGTTTGCGAATGATATGAAGATGGGTGGAGGGGTAGGTAGTGCTGAGGAAACAATTCGATTGCAGCAGGACTTAGACAAATTTGAAGAATGGGCAAAAAGTGGCAGATGGAATATAGTGTTAGGAAATGTATGATGCATTTTGGTAAAAGGAACAATAGTGCAGACTATTATCTAAATGGGGAGAAGGTTCAAACATCAGAAGTGAAGAGGGAATTGGGAGTCATCGTGCAAGACTCCGATAAGGTTAATTTACAGGTTGAGTCTGTGGTGAAGAAGGCAAATGCAATGTTGGCATACATTTCAGGGTGGATTAAATATATAAAAACATGGAGCTAATGCTGAGGCTTTATAAGACGCTAGTCAGGCTGCACTTGTAGTATTGTCAACTGTTTTGGGCCCCATGTCTCAGAAAGGATGTGTTGTTATTGGAAAGAGTCCAGAGGAGGTTCACAAGGGTGATTCCAGGAATGAAGAGGTTAACATAGGACAGGTTAAAATAAACATACATTTGGCATCTTTGGGCCTGTACTCACTGGAATTTAGAAGAATGTGGAGGTGGGGATCTCACTGAAACCTACTGAATGTTGAAAGGGCTAGGTAAGGTGGATGTGGAGAGGATGTTTCCGATGGTGGGGGTATCCAGAACCAGAGGGCACAGCCTCAAAATTGAGGGGCGACCTTTTAGAACAGAGGTAAGGAGGAATTTTTTTTTTGGCCATAGAGTAGTGAATATGTGGAATACTCTGCCACAGGCTGCGGTAGAGGCAAAGTCTGTGGGTATATTTAAGGCGAAAGTTAATAGTTTCCTGATTGGTCAGGGCATCAAAGGATATGGTGAGAATTTAGGTGTATGGAATCTGTGATCAGCTATGATGGAATGACGGGACAGACTTGTTGGGCTGAATGGCCTAATTCTGCTCCTGTGGTTTTAAGAGGTGGAGGATTGTAAAACAGAGGGAGTTGTCTGTATAGGATGAGTTGAAATGGCTGGGTGGTGGGACTTGCCTGACAAGCTAAACTTGCATGTATTAGATAACAACAAAAAATGCAAAATAATGGGAAAACTATTCAGTTAATCATATTCTTAGAAAGAGAAACAAGCAAGGACCCTTCTTCAAATTTGGGAATGAGGAAAATAAATTTGTCTGAGTAGCAGTGAAATGTGGCTGAAACCAAAGGAATTTCTCTGAGTGAGCACATGTGACAGATGGAATGATAGGATGTTATGGCTATGTAATTTGTTGCTGATTGGTTCTAGTGTACTAGAACCAGTCTGGCTATAGAAGGAAGTAAAATGGAAGGTAGGGAGAATTGGTTCTCATACAGACAGGAAGAAAAAACAAGTTATCTGAAGTTCGAGAATTTGTTATCAAGTCCAGAAGACTGCAAATGTGCCTAGATGGAAGATGTGTTAAAACTTAAGTCTGCGGATGATGGAAAAAATTCTCTGGAGGAATTTGGCAGGTCAAGAAGCATTTGTGTAGGTAAAGGAATTGTCAACCTTTTGGGTGAAAGCTCTGTATCAAGAACAAGGAACAACACCTTGTCTTCTATCTAAGCATGTCATAGCAGTGTAAGAGGCCACAAATAGAGAGACCAGAGTGGGAGTAAAATGATTGGATGAGAGTGAATTAAAGTGGCAAGCAGCTGAAAGCTTAATGGGTCACTTCAGTGGACTGAGCTTTAAGTGTTCCCCAAAGCAATTGTCCAATCTGTCTTTGGCTTCTCCAATGCAGGCAAAGCATTTGTAACCATCAAATGCAGTACAGTGGAAGAAATACCATTGTACCTGTGCTTCACCTTGAAGAAATGATTGGGTTCCTGGATGATAGGAAGGGAAAGACCTGCTGAGTTCCTCTAACATGTTCAGTTTTCATTTAAGATTCTTGGCATCTGTAGTTTTTGTGAACTTTTTCATTTATTGGTATTCAGCTCAGTTATTTTTCTAGTTTCTCAAAATTTGATTTGCGAAGTATGATTGTTCCTGTAAAGTTGTGCTGCTGATGCCAGGGCATTAGCAAGAATGTTTTTGTAGTCTGTGTTATTAACCTGGGTATGAAAAGCAGGATAATACCCTGATTACTGTTCTTTAAATTATTTTTTTCAGTTTAGACAAAACATTTATTCTTTTAATTAGTGATTTTGTAAAATAACTCTTTGAATGTTTTGTAAGAATATTTGATCTACTCTGTGACATTAAAATCATGCCTTAATTTTCTTGATTTTGTCTAATAGGTTAAAATTTTTGAGATTTTTTTGGGGACTGATCATACTGCACCATATTGTACATCCAACAGGATATTAGTTGAGTCTCCCTAATACCCAAGTATTTGGATCAATTTCAGCATCCATCAGAAATGCATGGAGTTCAGTGATACCAGTGTATAAATTTCAGACATCTTTAGTTTGGACCAAATTTAGTTTACAAAGCTGTGTTGAATAAAAATATACTCCTTGTGAAGAATTTTGGATGCCACAAGATTCAGTGTGGATATAGGTATCTTTTAAGTGGCAATAAGAATGACATTTCAGTCATCGGTGCATTCGCAACAAATGGAGAACATAACCTAGAGCAAAACTGTATTGAAATCTTCTGTCAACAGGTTCATGCTTCTAAATCTAACAACATGTGCATTGCGGGAGGATTTAGCCAGATGATTAAAGAAGGAGGATTCCGGTCTCTGTGGAGAGGAAATGGAATTAATGCAATCAAAATTGCTCCAGAGTCTGCACTCAAGTTCATGGCGTATGAACAGGTGAGAAAGCTGAAATATAAGGAAAATTTAAATTTATAAAATATAATTAATTAAAAGTGAACTTATCAATAAATTTACTATTTTGACTCCTACTATAAATTATTAGTAGTTATAATCTTGCTCAAAGTTGCATTGGTCCTATAGAGTTTTTTTTAATGTTAAAAAGGTAAGCAATTGTGAATAACCATTACTTGATGATATTCATATTGTTCATTGTGGATGTTATCTTGCAGATAAAGAGAATAATTGGCAGTAACCAACAAACTTTGGGAATACAGGAGAGATTGTTTGCAGGATCACTAGCTGGAGTAATTGCTCAGAGCACCATCTATCCAATGGAGGTAAAAAGACTTAATTTTAAAGTTATAATCTGCTTGTTAGTTTACATTTCCATTATTTAAAAAAATATATTTGTTGCTCTCATTTTGATTATTGCTTCAATCAGGTATTAAAGACTAGGCTGGCACTGAGGAAAACTGGGCAGTATTCAGGAATTCTTAACTGTGCAAAACACATTTTTAAGAAGGAGGGAATTACTGCATTCTACAAAGGCTATGTTCCCAACATGCTGGGCATCATTCCTTATGCTGGTATAGACTTAGCTATATATGAGGTGAGATTTCAAACTTACAGAATTTGTTTAAAAAATTGCAACCATACCCGAATGCACAGCCTAATTTCATTGCCACATTTTTTTATCTGTTACAAGCAAATTCTTGCCTTGCACTGTATGAAGTGTTACTAATTAGATGTACGTAAGTTTATCACAAGCATTTTTTGTTTCTCTGTAGACTTTAAAAAATTCATGGTTGCAGCGCTGTGCCACTGATAGTGTGGATCCTGGTGTCTTTGTTCTCTTGGCTTGTGGCACCGTTTCAAGCACATGCGGACAGTTAGCCAGTTATCCCTTGGCACTTGTCAGGACGCGAATGCAAGCACAAGGTATTTGGCTAAGGTGGCAATTGTTTGAACAGATCACGAAGCTATGAAAGTGCAAAATTACCTTCATATAATCTATATACTTGTACATTTAGTAGCAACTGCTAAATCTGAACCCTTGAGGTTTTTGGTGTGTTTGTAAAAGAATTGTTACTGTGTCATAAATCATGATAAACTAACAAACGATTTTGCCAAACTGCTGGAGTCTTGAAGTTTGCAGCAGCTCTCCTGTAGTGGTATATGTGCCTGTACCTGTGAATGACTATAGATTAAGGTATTGTTTAAAAGCCATGAAAAGATTAATTGTGATCTTGACATTGTACATGGGTGTAGAAAGTAAGCCATACTTTTTTGGCCTTTGTGCACGTGTTCCCAGGCTGCGAGACTTTGATTGTGGCATTCTAAAGCTACGGTTCCAGCTTTTGTCAATTTCAGTTCTCACCAGTTTTGGTTTACATCTAGGTTAGAGACTTGGGCTGCCTTGTTCTGTCGTTTAATACTTCCCAATGCAATATATTTACCAAATGAATAATAAGACGAGAAATTGGCAGAAGCTCGTTTTAGTCAAAATTAAATGCTAGAGCTTAATTTCTAGTAATGATGTTGATACAATAGTAGGATACTTTTCATGGCACGAGCATCTTCTTTGGCCTCGTAGTTGTACTCTTATCTCTAGAGTTTATGGTTTTCCTTTGATTACAAATGGATAAATCACAACTATTTTCTTTCTTTAAAGCTACCACCGAAGGAGCACCTCAACAGACAATGCTTGGACTATTCAAACACATTCTAAGCACAGAGGGGGCGATTGGACTGTACAGAGGATTAGCACCAAATTTCATGAAAGTTATTCCTGCTGTGAGCATTAGTTATGTGGTATATGAAAACTTGAAAATGACACTTGGAGTCACATCGCGATGAAGAGGCTTGGGAAAACTAGCTTGAAGTTAATTGATCTTGGGTGATCATCCTGGGATTTGACTGGCTCATTCTGTGAATGTCATTAAACACTAGTGAAATAACAATGCTTTGGGGAAGAGGATTAAAGGGACCACTCCCCAATATTTATCAGCAGATTTATTTTCTGATTAGCATTTTTTTATCAGCTCTAAAATGCTGCCTGAAACCCTGATGGAGACGCTTTGTACAGTATTGGTGCCACTGTGGCTCATTGGTTTTACTGTGACGTGTTTGGAAGTCACTTGGACCATCTTGATCATTGCATCAAATATTGGCTGTTATAGAGTGTGAATGCTTGCACACCCATGTGATATTTATCTGCTATTCAACTAGCAGTGTTATGCTATCTAGAGTAAGTAGCCTAGGTAACAAGCAAAGGAACATCATAGGAATGCTTTAAAGTATTCTTAAATTAATATCACTATTCATCATTATTAATAACCTATGACGAAAGGCTTGAGAAACCAAATCAGAAGTCTTAATGAGTGTTTGAATCAGTAGAGATGGAATTCTGACGGTTACTGAATGTAATATGTCTTAAGGGTTTATTTCTGATTTGGCGTAAGATTCACTTCTGAACGTTTGATGAAGGATTTTGGTTTGTGCATAATTTTTAAGCAAGAAACGATCGTTCTTTTGTCAAACTTGTGGAATCCATCAGTTTCATTATCAGTTTAATTTTGTTATTGTCTGGTTTTTAATATGTAGTGCTGGTGTAAACTGGATATTTATATTATTTATTGTTTACAAGTTTTCACAAGGCTCATAATCAGTGATAGTGAAGGCTTAAGTTTTCAGTGCAGCAACTAAATATTAGGCCTTTGCACAAATCTGTTGTACCACTCTGAAATCTGAACTCAGAGAAAGCTGATTTTTAAAATTTCTTCAGCTTTACAAGTGATCAGCTGTATCTTAAAGAAACCTTAAACAGTCAGCTTGCATTTAGCAAAAGGGTAAATTATTTATTTTTGTACATCTTGAGGCAAAGCAGATATTTATTAATTAAATGTCTAAATGAGGGCAGATTGTGATGCTGTAAATAAGCTACTCATTTTGTGTGGTTTAAAGATCTTCCAGATCCCCTTTGTTGTGTTGTTAATTCTTAACCTAAGTTTAAATGTTTAGACTTCCTTTGTATTTTCCTGTTTTTGGATGATTAGGTTAAAGAATGAAAAGAAAAATAAACTACAATGCACAACTCTTTCCAGTGTAGCAAATTTTTGCAGTGGTGTTAAATTGTCAAGAGATTGTGAATTGCAAAACATTGAATTCTAGTCAAAGATGAGCCACTCCATTTTAAGTCATTGCAACGATTTAAAATGAAGATTTTAAAATTCTGAATATTTATAAAGAAGCTCTGAACTGTCAAACATTACTATTTTGTGCAAAATATGTAAAGGGAATAATAGTGTCTCTATTGGTGTGTAATAGAAAGGCCTTGTATGGTTCTGTGGACATACGCTTGTCCATAATGTACAAACCTGAAGATTTTTTTTGAATCTTCAAAAGAGTTTGAAAATCTTGTGTTGTATGTGTATAGGACCAATCAACTAATGACTGCTTTGATTATTAAAAAAAAATATTTTGAAGGTGGGGGGGATATTGAGGGAAGTATAATGATGATAATGCAAGCCTCCTAGGGGAATTACACAGAGCCTGTGACTCTGGTTTACAAGTATCAAATTAAGTTCAGGATTTTGGGACCAGATATTATGTAGAAAATGTAGGTTTCAGCAGAATCACCTTGGGGCCCAATTGAGCGAGTCTGATCCTTGTGTATTTGAACATGTTATAACAGTGGGTCTTAAGGTGTAGTTCAGCTAAAGCAACATTCTCTATGCCTCATGTTGTTTTAAAAAAATGTTTAAGCAGCAATATTCCATATTGTAGCTAGTTGAAAGTCTATTGCTGAATTGTTTTTTTAAGAAGGCAGTTTCCTTTTTTTCCGAACTTTTAACCTGACCCTCTGGTTGCACAACCCTTTGTGGGATGTTTTAGAATTACAGTACAAACTGTCTTATTCATGTATTCACTGTTGGCTGTACGTGCTGATGGCTGAGTTTTGAGGGACTTTCCCCACTCCTAATTTATCTATTTATTTTGGAGATGCGTGAAAAACATACATGTAGCTTTAATTGTAACTGTGTAATCACTAAATTTAGTCAGTGGATTTGGAGCATGGCTTGGGCTCTGTTCAAATTGTTTCTGTTCTAGATATTTCCACAAAAGTTTACAGGGACATTAAGCTGCTATTCTGTGGGATGAGCAGGATGTTTGTCCCATTGATTTTTGAGAAAACCTTGCTTGTTTCCAGTGATGTCTTACACTCAGGTTGTGGGATAAGGATGAGGCACCTGTGAGGCAATCTTACTAATTTAATTCGAGTCAGGAATGTTTGGGGGGGTGGGGAAGGAGAGTATGAAGTAAGGAATGAAGTGGTTTGCTGTTACACTTGGTTGACCTCCTTTTCAAACATGTCAGAGTTAATGTAATAATATTTTGCTGGGACCATTGGGTGTCTTCCACTGAAGGCTTATTTTCACGTTGTTGATCAGTTGATCATGTGAGTACAGTTTAACTTTATAAATACTAAGTATTAATAAAAAAACACTGCATATTGATCAACTGAGGTTTATTGAGAGTACCCGATCTGTACCCCAAGATCCACAAACTGTGACCATTGGTCTGTTTTCAAAGCAGTGGCATTAAAGTGCCTCTGCAGATCCTGATTACATAAGCTGATCCTGATGACATATGCTGACCCTGTTTTGGAACTTTGCTGTGAATCCCCTTCTTTTGGGACAGTGTCTCTAGAGAACAGATACAAATGTACTGTAATGCTGCTTTTCAGCCCGATCCTTTTACTTCACATCTGAATGAAAAACATTTTGGAAAGTAACAGTAGACTCACGTTGCTGATTTTCCAAAGGCAGCCTGTTACTGGTTATTGTTTAAATTATGAATGCAAGTTAAGCAGAACCAATGCAAGGCAGGTTCTGTATTTGTTGTTCCTGTTATGTTGCAGAGCAAAACTTGAGTTTCAACCCTGTGTATTTATGTTCAAATTTAAAAATCTACTAATAAAATTTATTTCTAAGTGAATATGCTGTTTTGTCTCATTCTCTTCATTTAATACATTACTGTCTGCTGTCATGGGTGGTGGATTGCAAGGTTTTGTAGACCAGTATATCATCTATTTTTTCTTTGACTTGAAATTGCCCATAAGTATTTCTGAGCTAAAATTGGGTTGGGGGAGGAATTGCCAGCTAGATACCTTGTTCTGATCACCATTATCATGTGTGAAATGGGTGAATTTGCTCATGGAGTGAGGACTGGATTAACCTCATATGTTGTCTCAGTTTGAATAACATGCAAATTCTGACTCTGGCCTCAGAGTTGAAGAATGATTTAGTGGGCTGGGTTGTTTGAACTGGTGAGTGGCTGAAAAAGGAGGGAGGCAGGCCACAAACAAGAAAATCTGCAGATGCTGAAAATCCAAGCAACATGCACAACATGTTGGAGGAACTCAGCAAGCCAGGCAGCATCTATGGAAAAGAGTACAGTCAACGTTTTGGGCTGAGACCCTTCAAGTATTTCTTTTTTAAAAAAGAACTAAACAGGCCCAAAATTTTGGTGGTGTTGTGGAATAGTTAAGCAATCCCACCCTAATAATTCACAGGAATCATGGTTTCAAAATGAGCTGTCACAAAATATAGTTTTGAAACACAAAAGTAATGAGGTAGTGTTCATGGGTTCAATGTCCGTTCAGAAATTTGATGGCAGAAGTGAGGAAGCTATGGATCATTGAGAATGTGCCTTCAAACTCCTCTACCTGATGGTAGCAATGAGATGAGGACATGTCTTGTATGATGGGGTTACATCAATGGAGTGATTGACTGAGATTTGTGATTGTTTATCAGTATTTTAAGTGCAGTCAGATAATGTAGGAAATCCAGCAGAGAGCTTGCACAAAGAGCAGTGTTCTAATAATCAAATGATTATATGGTGTTGACTGAGTGATAAATATTGATAGGATAATGGGTTGTTTGAAATAAGTGTGGAATCTTCTTTCATTTAAATGAGACAAGAAATGAGTGGGGGCGAGGAAGTCATTAAGCCCCTTGTATGTGTTTTACTATTCAGTAATGTCAAGGTTGTTCTCTTTCCTGTATTAAACCTGAATCCCCCTTTCAAAAAAAAAATCATCTAAAAATCTAGATGATCTCCGTTAAGAATGTAGTCTGCAGCTGAACTTCTATTGCCCTCTTGGGTAGAAAAGTCTGGGTGAAGAAACTTATTCATCTTTTTCTGAATGGCTAGCCTCTTGTTTTGAAAATTGCTTCTGATTTGATCTGTTTTTAACTCCATCACTCTCCACAACTTGTTTCACCTTAGCCAAGGGAGATATTACCTCTAGCTATTCTGTAAACAAAAGTATTTCACAACAAGATCATCCCTCTACATCAGTCTTTTCTACAGTATGCTAGAAATTCAAGTGTCAGGCTCAGATGTGAGTGTAGTCACCATTATTAAGGGGAATGTGTTTGGGAAGCTGAAAGGTCTGAAGGGTGGATAAGTCACCTGGACCAGATGGACTACACCCCAGGGTTATGAAAGAAGTAGCTGAAGAGATCGTGGAGGCATAAGTAATGATATTTCAGGAATCGCCATTTCTAGAATAGCTCTGGAGGTCTGGAAAATCACAAATGTCACTCCATTCTAAGAAGAGAGTTGTTGAAGTTGAGCTTCCAGTCCCTAGGAATGAGTATCACCAATAACCTTTCCTGATTCAACCACATAGACACACAGCTACGGAAGCTTACCAACACCTCTACTTCCTCAGGAGCCTAAAGAAGTTTGGCATGTATCGGTCAGTGACCCATACCAATTTCTATTGATGCCCCATAAAAAGCAACTGTGCTGCCTATACTGTAAGAAACAGCAGAGAGTTGTGGGTATAGCACATCATGGAAACCAACCTCCCCTCTATGCCTCACTAAAACAGCCAGCATATTCAAAGACCCCACTTCACCGCCGAATTCTCATTTCTCCCCCTCTCAACAGGCATAGTATACAAAAGCCTTAAAAGCATGTACCGCCAGGCTTGAGGGCATGTTTTATTCCTCTGTTAAACAACTTTAAATGGTTAGTACAATAAGATGGACTCTACCGCACTATCTGTTATGATCTTGCATGCTAATCTTTTTCTGCACTAAACTTCCTCTAAAACTTATTCTGCATTGTTATTGCTTTACCTTGTTCTATCCCAGAGCACTGTGTAATGACTTAATCTATATGACAGTATGCATAACAAACTTTTCATTGTTTTTTGGTGCATGTGACAGTAATAAACCAATTCCAATTCCAGAATGTTGGATTCTTGAAACCCAACCCTAACAAATTCTTTCATCCCCAATGGCTGTATTGCCCTATGCCCCCCCAAAGAAGTTTAATGTGTATCCATGACCTATTGTGACAAGCCTCACACATATAAAAAATAAATTTTCAAAAAATTACTATTTAAGCATGTTTTTGTTCTGATCCTGGAAATGCAATAACAGGGAAAGAATGAAATCTAAATAAAACTTAAGGATTTTTATCTAATTGTCAAATGACATTAGGGAGATATGTTGAATGCTTCTCCAACTGTAAGTTCTTGTACAATTATGATTGCTCCAGTAGTGGCCGTGGTTTCAATTGCCCAGCCCCTAAGATTGCAGACAACCACCCAAACTTGTCTCTGCTCCATCTCACCTCTAAAACCCTCTTTGAAAAAAAATCAATATCTTGTCAATCTACTGATTTTACATTAAATTTTGTTTGATAACACTCCCATGAAGCACTTTGGGTTGCTTAGCTATGTTGAAATTCTAGTAGATATGTGGTTGATAGATTCTCAGTATCTAGAGCAAAGTGCCCCGGAATTTGCTCCATCCCTCCTGATGAAGGGTCTCAGCCTGAAGCGTTGATGTGGTCATTCCCCTTTATAAATGCTGCATGATCTGCTGAGTTCCTCCAGCACTTGTGTTTGTTCCTCTGGGTTTCTAGCATGGCAGAATTGCTTGTGTTTATGATTTGTTTCAGAGTTAGGTGTGACTTGAATCCAATCTGGTTAATCACTGCCTAATCTGTCTCATCAATTTGCTGATGTCTGTTACTGGTTTTGCTAGGGTTAGTTATCAAAGTCTAAGCATGGAGTAAAACACTAAATTCTGGAAGCGAGGTGAAAAAGACTGCTCTTAAAGCCTTTTTACATCTTCCCCCAATTTACAATGCACTTCATTTTGTATTGTAAACAAATTTGGAACAATGGTATTTACTTTCTTCAGCCTAGCTGCTTGATCTAGTTCGTAAAGAATCTGTGTTCAAAGCATTGATTCCTTGGTATCTCACTGATCACAGTCTGCCAATCTGTGAAAAGATTCTTTTTAGCTTCACTCTGGTTTCTGCTGAATAATATGTTCAAAATCCATTTTGATATATTAACCCCAATTTCTACACTCTAACCCTGACTGACCTCCTGTAATGGGACCTTAGCAAAAGCTTTCTGAAAATCCATTTAGGTTATAGAAGTGTATCAAATCACAAGAGGAATAGGTAGGATCATTCTGTTGTCTTTTTCCCGTGGCCAGGGAATCAAGATCTAGAAGGCAAGAGTGGAGAGACTTAATCTACACACACAAAATGCTGGTGGAACGCAGCAGACCACGCAGCATCTATAAGGAGAAGCACTGTCAATGTTTTGGGTCGAGACCCCGAAGGGTTAGGGTCTCGGCCCGAAACGTCGACAGTGCTTCTCCCTATGGATGCTGCCTGGCCTGCTGCGGGGTCTCGGCCCGAAACGTCGACAGTGCTTCTCCCTATGGATGCTGCCTGGCCTGCTGCGGGGTCTCGGCCCGAAATGTCAACAGTGCTTCTCCCTATAGATGCTGCCTGGCCTGCTGTGTTCCACCATCATTTTGTGTGTGTTGTTTGAATTTTCAGCATCTGCAGATTTCCTCGTGTTTGCTCTAGAGATTTAATCTAACCTTTTAGGTAAAAGTGGAAAGATTTGATCTAAGGGAGATCTTTTTCAGACAGAATGTGGTCAGTATCTGAAATAAGCTGCCAAAGAAAGTAGTTGAGGTTGATACATTAACAACATTTAGAAGTTACTTGGCCAGGTACATAGATGGGAAAGATTTAGAAAGATATGAGCCAAATTTGGGCAAATTGGACTGGATTAGATAGGAATATTGGTCAGCATGGACCAGTTGAGCCAAAGGACCTTTTTCAGTGTTGTATGACTGATCTCAGCCCTGATTTTAAAAAGATAAAAAGGGAAGGTAGAAAGTGGGAGAAGTTTATTATGGAGTACACGCGCAATTGGCAAGCTAGAATAATTGATCATCTTGCATCCTCTGGTGGAGTAAGGCAGTACTGCATACTTAGTTGGCCATTTGATCTTCAGGTTTAATCAAGTCTTGAATTTCTATAACCTTTTTTATCCAATGTCTAAATTTCTCAAAAGTATTGTACAGCAAACAGCAAGCTATTGATATTTATTCACTGGTTTTAGAGAAGGAAATGCAGCATAGCATGTAGCCACAAAAAGTAATCACTGGATAATCTTAAACACAAGAAATTCCTCAGATGCACGACTCCAGAGTAAAGGTGGTAGAGTAAAAGGGGGTGGGGGGGGGGGGGAAGAAAGAAAAGCCAGAAGGTGATAGAAAAAACCAGGTGGGTGGGAAAGCTAAAAGGCTTGAAAGATAGAAAGGACCATGGGAGAAAGTGAAGAAGGAGGGGAAGCTGATAGATAGGTGAGAAGAGGTAAGAGGCCAGAGAGCCGAATAGAAGAAGAGGGAAGGGGAAGGTTTTTTTTTTACCGGAAAGAGAAACCAATATTCATGCCATCAAGTTGGAGGCTACCCTGATGGAATATGAGGTGTTGCTGCTTCACCTTGAAAGTGGCCTCATCATGGCACATAAGGTGGTCATGGACTGATGGAGCGGTGGTGCTTGGCAAAGTGGTCCCCAATTTATGATGGGTCTCACCAATGTAGAATGCATTAGGAGTACCGGGTACAGTAGACAACCCCAACAGGTCCACAGGTGAAGTGTTGCCTCTCCTGGAAGGACAGTTAGGAGCCCTGAAAGGATGTGAAGGAGGAGGTGAATGAGCAGTAAACTTTAGCCACTTGCAGGGATAAATGCCAGGAGGGACAATAGTAGGGAGGAACGGATGGACAAGGAAACCATTGAGGGAACAATCCCTGTGGAAAAGTGGCAAGTGCAGAGAAGGTAAATATGTGTTTGGTGATGGTGGAAGTTGCAGAGAGGGATGTGTTGGATGTGGGGTCTCAAGGGGATGCTGGTTAGGACAAGGGGAATAATTTCAGTTAATCTGTTTGTGTGATTTTGGTTAAGTCATATATATCTAGGAGCATGCTGGGAATAGTTGTCTTGTTCCTTCAAGTCCTTTAAATCTTTTGTGGGTACTTAAGCTAATAATAAAAAAATTCATGGGCTGTCACAAGCAGGATAATTGCTCATTCTAATGGTCTTTGAGGAGATGATGGTGAGCTACATTAGGAAGACTGTTTGGGGAAGGCACTTCATGTGCAGTTGGGTAAGGAATTTTGGGAATTCAATTTATTGACAATAAGGAACAGCAATGTTTGCAGTTCCCAGGTGTCTGCTGCCAGTGTCCTCCTAGATGGTTCTGGCAAATCTCCCACATTGCTTCCAATAATTTGTTTTGTAAAGTAAACAATAATATACTGTTGAATACATAATGAATAATTTTAATAAAATGTTGCTCTGTGAAAGCCACAAAATTAGTCTCAAATTAATGAATCTTCTATTTCACTGTCAGAAAATGAAATAATAGTCTTTCTTTCTCCTCTTTGAAGCAGAAGGTTAAATAAAGAATGGACTGCAAATATTGTGACTTTCATCATTTTATCCTTCAGATCTCTTACTAATAATAATTGTCATTGTGGTATGAAGTTCATTCTGTTTTCTTAATTCCTTACACCATTTTCTCTTTCAGTTAAAGAATTTTATAAATAAGTGCAAGGAACTCCAAATAACTAGAATCACAGAGATACTCAACCTCTCACTCAGGCAGTCTGAGGTACCCACCTGATTAAAGCAGGCTTCACATATACTGGTGCCCATAAAGAATGTGGTAACCTCTCTCAATGACTGTCATCCTGCAGCACTTACATCCAAAGTGATGAAGTGTTTTGAGAGGCTGATGATGAAACGAATCAGCTCCCGCCTGAGAAGTGACTTGGATCCACTCCAATTTGCAACAGGTCCAGAGTAGATGCCATCTCATTGGCGCTTCACTCAACCCTGGAACATCTGGACAGCAAATATGTACACATCAGGTTGCTCTTAATCAATTACAGCTCGGCATTTAGTACTATCATCCCCCCAAAGCTAATCAAAGAGCTTCAAGACTTTGACCTCAGTAGCTCTTTCTACAATTAGATCCTTGATTATCTCACCTGCAGACCCCAGTAAGTTCAGATTGGCAACATCTCCTCTACAAACCGCATCAACAGGTGCATCACAAGGCTGTGTGCTCAGCCCCTGCACTTCTCGCTTGACATCTATGACTGTGTGGCTAAGCACAGCTCCAATGCCATATTCAAGTTTGCTGACAACACCACTGTCACAGGGTGGATCAAAACTGGTGACAAATCAGCATATAGGAGGGAGATTGAAAATCTGGCTGAGTGGTTCCACAACAACAACCTCTCACATAATGTCAGCGAGACCAAGGAACTGATTATTGACTTCAAGAGGAGGAAACCAGAGGTCCACTAACTAATCCTCATCAGAGGTGGAGAGGGTCAGCAGCTTTAAATTTACCAGTGTTATACATAAACTCTCCTCAGGCTTTTGACCAGGTCCAGGTGCTGATTCTAACCGATGTTTCAATGATGAACTCTGTCATCTTCATCAGGGATGATGCCTAGGCGCGTCCAGTCTGGTGGTGTATATACTCACCTCCCGTCGTCCTTCTCTCCTGATTTTCATATAAGTTGCACTTTCTTTTAAGTGAAACACAAATTCGGTCATGGACTTAAAAAAATAAAATGTATACAACACTGATGATTCCCAGAATCCATAGCTCACCATGAACAATATACTCTCCAAAGACAGGAACATTATATAATATATTCATCGCCTTAGCTGAGTGTCTTTTATGATTCTGTAAATCAATGTCTATAACTGTTCTTTGAAGAGGCTGGAGATAATAAACCTGCCATTATTTATATAGATGTCTATTCATAACTTGCTCTGGTCTGGTGTTCCTTGCTCTTTATAATATGATGTTACAACAGTGAAGCCTGTATTAACGTTTGCCATGCAAAATATAACCATCAGAAAGTGTGTGTGAAATGGTAATTATAACATAATTGATTACATTTAGAACATAGGGCATTACAGCACAGTGTGGGCCCTTCAGCCCATGATGTGCCGACTTTTTTTTCTCTAAGATTAATCTAACTCTTCCCTCCTGTATAGTCCTCCATTTAGATAATTCATAACTGGATGTCAGGAGATCACAGCTCGTACCTGAAGGAAGCCTTTGCTTTGGAGTGGACTCTCCCTTGATGCTGTCAGAGGAAGTTCTGTGATTTATCAATTGGACTGGACTCTTTCAGTTTTATGTTTTTTTTATATTTGGTATTTTTGCCCATTCTTTTGGCGATTTGTTAGATTTTTTTTATAATTGGGGTTTGATGTTCTTGCTGTTCACACGATTTGTTATTTTTTGAGTGTGGGGGGGAGGTTGTTGATGTTCTCGTTGCTGTTTGCACATTTTCTTTTACGTGTGCCGGTTTGATCATGTCGCCGTTTGTGAAATTTGTTTTTATTTGTGCAGGATGAGATTGAACAACTCCCATGGTTTTCTTAGTTTTGTGGCTTATTTGGATAAGATGAATACTGGATACATACTTTCGAACCTTGGAACCTTTGGACTAGATGTATCAGACCTGAACAAAGTAAATTAGAAACAGCACCTGTGAAGAGTAAAGAGTTTGAGGTAAGGTCAAAAAGCAGAAACATTAATTCTGTTCTTTTTTGCATAGAAGTTCTGTGATCCACTGAATATCTTCATCATTAAAGCATTACTTAATTCTAACATACAATTGAAAGTATGCATTGTGTATTCTCTGTAGAATAATCTATACAGGAATACACCCAATGCACCATCATGGTAAAAGACCTAGCCCCTCATTTATGGGCTAAGGAAATATTTTAGGATCTGCAAGTTTTAATAAGATACAACCTTCACATACATGCTACCAGTTGGAAAAGTAAGTAAGGAGTCAGTGCATGGAAATATCTCTAACATTTAGTCCAATGCTACTTTATGTTCATGGTTGTAGTTTGTTTATTTAGTGTATCCTGGTTGGAGAGTAGATAGAAAATGGAGACAATGAGAAAACCCTGCTGATGCCAGTGCTGTGTGTCAACACTTGGCTTGTGGAATAACAACTGGGAGAGGATAATATTGCCCATGGTTACAAGGTTCATACTCCCTACAGAACCACTAAATATTTAGACAATATTTATCAGAGAGATGCTGACTTCTCCTTGAAAGTTTGAGCTGAAACTTTGCTTACCAGTGAGGACATGATAATTACATTCTGTTTAGTTCTCTTGCTTTGTTTCCAACAATTTATCTCCCTTTCCTGAAGTAGCCGTGTTAAATTGTGCCTGGTCTCAGTCTTTGGGCACCTGATTGACATCCAGAAGGCTAATTTATTTTGAGATGGTATTATGAATATCAGTAACTTAGTTGATCTTGACCAATTTATTATAATAAAAAATAGAAAATGCTGGGAATACTCAGGATGTCAAACAGCTTCTGTGGGAAGTGAAACAGCTAATATTTCAGGTCAAAGACCTTTCGTCAGAACAGTTCTGAGTATTTTCTGTTTTTATTTCAGATTTACTGTACCTTCAGTTTTTTTTGACAACCAGTTTATTGCCATCTTACTGCTTTTTTCAGACACTTGACTTCATAAGGAAAAATATAAAACCCATATTAGCTCCTTGATTTGGATGCACTCAAAATACAAGATGTTATATAATTCAAAAGATTGGCTGAGAGGGTTGAGAAGAATTTTGCAAGGTTTATTTTCCCTTTATTAGTTCATCTTTCCTCTACGGGAAATTGAATGGCTAAGAGGAAACAGAGAGGAAAGAAGGATGGAGGAGTGCGGGTAATTGATGGGAAGGCCTAGTTTTCATCAGATCAGCAGGCCCCTCCTACCACCAACTCCCCCAGAGAATCTCAGCATAGATAGCTAAGAGTAAGATGAAAGCTTTAAGCCTGTGCTGTGAGAATGTGAAGGGAGATCAAGTCTTTAACTATGTAAGGTTGCCTTCTCTGAGAATGGAGAAGGACGTGCAAAGCCATCTTGGTGAGGCCAAATGTCTGGATCCTGGTAACCATCAGGGAAACAGAATCTCCAGGTGTGAGTTTCTGCCCATCAAATTCCCTCACCCATAAACCAAGCTGCTTAGTTATAATGTCAGCCTAGGTACCTTGGTCATTAATAAATCCAGAAGGTGGATAAGCCTGAGGAATTAATTGTCAGAGGCAAATAGCAGAGATACTATTTGGACATGAGAAAGAAATTCAAGAAACTGTTGATGGGATTGGACTAAGAAAGGAAGGAGGAGAGAGACTTAGAAAACAGACTCTGCATGGACTTGTTGGCCTGAATGGCAAATTTTTGTTCTGTAACTACCATGTAATACTATTATTTTACTGCTGTGCCTTTGTCTTTTTACTTTAGAATAACTATTTCAATACTGACCTGGATTGAATTGGAGAGCATCTTTATTCATGCAGCCCAATTTAAGAGAGTCATCTGCTTGATGTTTTCTCACCATTCCCCTTTCTCCCCACCCCTTGGTTTGAAACTCTTGTATTTGCTGTTTACTGTTGCTAAATTTCCATGGAAAATTATATTGAGTCTGAACTTGTCTCACAGATGCCCATCTCATAATTGCTGGCTGCTGTAGGTCATATCTCAGATTAATTTCTAAACTCATTTTTTTTAAAGGAAACATGTTTAATTTGAATTTACCTGGATTAATATTGGCTGCTCTCTGTTCTATCTAGGGAACCTAGTTTACAACTTGACTGCTTTCTCAGTTGCATATTGTTCCATAAGACCATAGGAGTAGAATGAAGCCATTCGGCCTATTGAGTCTTCTCTGCCAGATCTGTTCCCACAGATTGTGTTTAGAATTTACTCCCTTTTAGGTGTAGCTGTGCTTCAGTAATTTGTCCAAGGTGTGATACCTAGCTAAACTTACCATTATCAAGAGCAAGAGGATAAGACGTGAGAGAATAGGACCAATCAAGTGTGACAGTGGAAAAGTGTGAATGGAACCGGAGGGAATAGTGGAGGCACTTAATAAATACTTTGCTTCAGTATTCACTATGGAAAAGGATCTTGGCGATTGTAGGGATAACTTGCAGTGGACTGTAAAGCTTGAGCATGTAGATATTAAAGAAGAGGATGTGCTGGAGCTTTTGGAAAGCATCAAGTTGGATAAGTTACTGGGACTGGACGGGATGTACCCCAGGCTACTGTGAGAAGCGAGGGAAAAGATTGCTGAGCCTCTGGCAATAATCTTTGCATCATTAATTAGGACAGAAGAGGTTTGGGAGGATTGGAGGGTTGTGGATGTTGTTCCTTTATTCAAGAAAGAGAGTAGGGATAGCCCAGGAAATTATAGGCCAGTGAGTCTTACTTCAGTAGTTGTTAAGTTGATGGAGAAGATCCTGAGAGGTAGGATTTATGAACATTTGGAGAAGCATAATATGATTAGGAATAGTCAGCATAGCTTTGTCAAAGGCAGGTCATGCCTTACGAGCCTGACTGAATTTTTTGAGGATGCGACTAAACACATTGATGAAGGTAGAGCAGTAGATGTAGTGTATATGGATTTTAGAAAGGCATTTGATAAGGTACCCCATGCAAGGCTTATTGAGAAAGTAAGGAGGCGTGGGATCCAAGGGGACATTATTTGTGGATCCGGAAATGGCTTGCCCACAGAAGGCAAAGAGTGGTTGTAGACTGGTCATATTCTGCATGAAGGCCAGTGACCAGTAGTGTGCCTCAGGGATCTGTTCTGGGACCCCTACTCTTTGTGATTTTTATAAATGACCTGGATGAGGAAGTGGAGGGATGGGTTAGTAAATTTCCTGATGACTCAAAGGTTGGGGTTGTTGTGGCTAGCGTGGAGGGCTGTCAGAGGTTACAACAGGACATTGATAGGATGCAAAACTGGGCTGAGAAGTGGCAGATGAAGTTTAACACAGATAAGTGTGAAGTGGTTCATTTTGGTAGGTCAAATATGATGGTAGAATATAATATTAATGGTAAGACTCTTGGCAGTGTGGAGGATCAGAGGGATCTTGGGGCCCGAGTCCATAGGACACTCAAAGCTGCTGTGCAGGTTGACTCTGTGGTTAAGAAGGCATACGATGCATTGGCCTTCATTAATCATGGGATTGAGTTTAAGAGCTGAGAGGTAATGTTGCAGCTATATAAGACCCTGGTTAGACCCCACTTGGAGTACTGTGCTCAATTCTGGTCACCTCACTACAGGAAGGGTGTGGAAAGGGTGCAGAGGAGATTTACAAGGATGTTGCCTGGATTGGGGAGCATGCTTTATGAGAATAGATTGAGTGAACTCGGCCTTTTCTCCTTGGAGTGACGGAGGATGAGAGGTGACCTGATAGAGGTGCTCAAGATAATGAGGCATTGATCGTGTGGATAGTTAGAGGCTTTTCCCCAAGGCTGAAATGGCTAGCATGAGATGGCATAGTTTTAAGGTGCATAGAAGTAGGTACAGAGGAGACGTCGGGGTAAATTTTTTACGCAGAGAGTGGTGAGTGCATGGAATGGGCTGCCGTCAGCGGTGGTGGAGGCGGAAACGATAGGGTCTTTTAAGAGACTCCTGGATGGCTACATGGAGCTTAGAAAAATAGAGGGCTATGGGTAAAGCCTAGCTGGTTCTAAGGCAAGGACATCCATCCACTATTAAGTTTAAAATAGATGCTTTGGAACACTGCAATATGTGATGTGCAAACACCTTTAATATATACGTACACAAATAACTGGTGGTATAGTAATATACAGAGAAAAGTTTTATTATGAAAGTAATACTGAATATATCCGTTTTCCTTTTGAACATCATAATTTTCACCAGCCTTTCAGTCAGCTCCATGCAGATCATTATAAATCACTGTGCTTAAAATAAAATTTTCCTTTCTCCTTTTGTCAAAACACCTCTCCAAAGTAGACATGTTCAAATCTATGTACCATATAACAGATAAGAATCTACTTATCACTTCTGATCATCACTCAGATTGGGGAAAGCAGATTTCGTTAGGGAATGGTTTTAGAACTAATGCTAAATGAATACAACTACCTGTGCTAACTTGGAATTATTACAGAAATATTTCCAAAGCTCCTCTTTTGGTGCTTTTATATTAATTTGAGGGCTTCCACTGTGTCTTCTGGGTTGCACTCGTCCTGATGGAAAGAAAGAAAAACAATGAAATTCACGTTTATGATACCACCGTCTGCTTTCGTTCTATCACAGTATACCAATAATCTAAATAATAGAATCACAAAATGTAGAATCCTTGTGGATAGAATTAAGAATCTGCAAGGGTAAAAAGACACGATGGGTGTTATATCCAGGTCTCCGAGGAATAGCCAGGTGGTAGGGCAGAAATTACAACTGGAGATAAGAAAAGACAATGGGGGGATTTCATGATTTAGTTAGACTGGGAAAATAAAGGTTGGTGCTGGATCCTAAGGGAAAGAATTTGTAGAATGCCTACTGAATAGCCTCTTAGAGCAGCTTGTGGTTGAGCACATTAGGGAAAAGGCAATTCTGGATTTGGTGTTGTATAGTGAATCAAAGTTCAAAGTTCAAAATAAATGTATTATCAAAATGCATATATGTTGTCATATACAACCCGGAGATTTGTTTTTTTGAGGTGCATACTCAGTAAATCTAAGAACCATAATAGAATCAATGAAAGACTGCACCTAACAAGGTGGACAAACAGCCAATGTGCAAAAGACAACAAATTGTGCAAATACAAAAGAAAAGTAAATAATGAAAATAAGTAAATAAGCAATAAATATTGAGAACATGAGATGAAGAATCTGTGAAATGTGTCATCAGGTTGGGAAGAGTTCAGTGATGGGGCAAGTGAAGTTATCCCTATTGGTTGAAGAGTCTGATGGTTGAGTAATAACTGTTCTTGAACTTCAGTATTGAGAGTCCTGAGGCTCCTGTACCTTCTTCCTGATGGCAGCAGTAAGAAGAGAACATGGCCTGGCTGGTGGGCGTTCCTGATGATGGATGCTGTTTTCCTGCAAAAGTGCTTCATGTATATGTGCTCAGTGGTGGGGAGGGCTTTACTTAGAATAGACTGGCCCATTCCAACTACTTTGGGCAGAATTTTCTATTCAAGGGCATTGGTGTTTCTGCAACCAGATTTCATTTAAGGAGAAGGTGCCTATAGAAAGTAGTAATCATAATGTGAAAGGATTCACCCTGCAGCTTGAGAGGGAGAAGCTAAAATCAGGTGTATGGAGATTTCTATTGAATAAAGGCAATTTACTGTTGAATAGAGGAATAAGAGGGGAGCTGGCCAAAGTTGATTGAATGGGAACCCTACCAGGGATAATGGTAGAGCAGCAATGGCTGGAGTTTCAGGGAGTAGTTTGGAAGAAGTATTATCAATTCATTGCAAAGCAAAAGGGACAATGAGGTAACCTTGGGTGAAAAGAGAAATCAAAGACATCATAAAAGCAAAAGAGTGCGTACAATATTGCAAACACAAGTGGGAAGCGAAAGGATTGGGAAGCTTTTAAATAAACAACAACAGAAGACAATTAACAAGGTGTTAAGGAGAGAAAAGATGAAAAATAAAGGTAAGCTACCTAATAATATAAAAGAGGATACCAAAAGGGTTTTTTTCAGATATATAAAGAGTAAAAGCAAGGGAAGAGTGGACACCAGGCCGCTGGAGAGGTAGTACTGGGGGACAAAGTAATGGCAGATGAACTGAAGAAATGCTTTTGGCATTTTTCACTGTGGAAGACACCAGCAGCATATCAGAAATTCAAGAGAGTTGGGTTCAAAAGTGAGTGTAGTCACTATTACTGAGGAAAAGATGCTTGGGAAGCTGAAAGATCTGGAGGTGCATAAGACACTCGGGCTGGTTGGATGTCAATGATCTGGATGATGGAATTGATGTCTTAGAACATAGAACATAGAATAGTACAGCACATTACAGGCCCTTAGGCCCAACAATGTTGTGCCAACCATCAAACCTTGCCTCCCATATAACCCCCCACCTTAAATTCCTCCATATACCTGTCTAGTAGTCTCTTAAATTTCACTAGTGTATCTGCCTTCACCACTGACTCAGGCAGTGCATTCCACGCACCAACCACTCTCTGAGTGAAAAACCATATAACCATATAACCATATAACAATCACAGCACGGAAACAGGCCATTCCGGCCCTCCTAGTCCGTGCCGAACTCTTAATCTCACCTAGTCCCACCTACCCGCACTCAGCCCATAACCCTCCACTCCTTTCCTATCCATATACCTATCCAATTTTACCTTAAATGACACAACTGAACTGGCCTCTACTACTTCTACAGGAAGCTCATTCCACACAGCTATCACTCTCTGAGTAAAGAAATACCCCCTCGTGTTTCCCTTAAACTTTTGCCCCCTAACTCTCAAATCATGTCCCCTCGTTTGAATCTCCCCTACTCTCAATGGAAACAGCCTATTCACGTCAACTCTATCTATCCCTCTCAACATTTTAAATACCTCGATCAAATCCCCCCTCAACCTTCTACGCTCCAATGAATAGAGACCTAACTTGTTCAACCTTTCTCTGTAACTTAAGTGCTGAAACCCAGGTAACATCCTAGTAAATCGTCTCTGCACTCTCTCTAATTTATTGATATCTTTCCTATAATTCGGTGACCAGAACTGTACACAATATTCCAAATTTGGCCTTACCAATGCCTTGTACAATTTTAACATTACATCCCAACTTCTGTACTCAATGCTCTGATTTATAAAGGCCAGCGTTCCAAAAGCCTTCTTCACCACCCTATCTACATGAGACTCCACCTTCAGGGAACTATGCACTGTTATTCCTAGATCTCTCTGTTCCACTGCATTCCTCAATGCCCTACCATTTACCCTGTATGTTCTATTTGGATTATTCCTGCCAAAATGTAGAACCTCACACTTCTCAGCATTAAACTCCATCTGCCAACGTTCAGCCCATTCTTCTAACCGGCATAAATCTCCCTGCAAGCTTTGAAAACCCACCTCATTATCCACAACACCTCCTACCTTAGTATCATCAGCATACTTACTAATCCAATTTACCACCCCATCATCCAGATCATTTATGTATATTACAAACAACATTGGGCCCAAAACAGATCCCTGAGGCACCCCGCTAGTCACCGGCCTCCATCCCGATAAACAATTATCCACCACTACTCTCTGGCATCTCCCATCTAGCCACTGTTGAATCCATTTTATTACTCCAGCATTAATACCTAACGACTGAACCTTCTTAACTAACCTTCCATGTGGAACTTTGTCAAAGGCCTTGCTGAAGTCCATATAGACTACATCCACTACCTTACCCTCGTCAACATTCCTCGTAACTACTTCAAAAAATTCAATAAGGTTTGTCAAACATGACCTTCCACGCACAAATCCATGCTGGCTACTCCTAATCAGATCCTGTCTATCCAGATAATTATAAATACTATCTCTAAGAATACTTTCCATTAATTTACCCACCACTGATGTCAAACTGACAGGTCTATAATTGCCAGGCTTACTTCTAGAACCCTTTTTAAACAATGGAACCACATGAGCAATACGCTAATCCTCCGGCACAATCCCTGTTTCTAATGACATCTGAAAGATCTCCGTCAGAGCTCCTGCTATCTCTACACAAACTTCCCTCAAGGTCCTGGGGAATATCCGGTCAGGACCCGGAGATTTATCCACTTTTAAATTTCTTAAAAGCGCCAGTACTTCCACCTCTTTAATTGTCATAGGTTCCATAACTTCCTTACTTGTTTCCCACACCTTACACCATTCAATATCCTTCTCCTTAGTGAATACCGAAGAGAAGAAATCGTTCAAAATCTCTCCCATCTCCCTCGGCTCCACACATAGCTGACCACCCTGATTCTCTAAGGGACCAATTTTATCCCTCACTATCCTCTTGCTTTTAATATAACTGTAGAAGCCTTTCGGATTTACTTCCACCTTATTTGCCAAACCAAACTCGTAACTTCTTTTAGCTTTTCTAATCTCTTTCTTAAGTTTCCTTTTACATTCTTTATATTCCTCGAGCAATTCCTTTACTCCATGCTGCCTATATCTATTGTAGACATCCCTCTTTTTTCGAACCAAGTTTCTAATATCCCTTGAAAACCATGGCGCTTTCAAACCTTTAACCTTTCCTTTCAACCGAACAGGAACATAAAGATTCTGTACCCTCATAATTTCACCCTTAAATGACCTCCATTTCTCTATTACATCCTTCCCATAAAACAACTTGACCCATTCCACTCTCTCTAAATCCCTGCGCATCTCCTCAAAGTTAGCCTTTCTCCAATCAAAAATCTCAACTCTAGGTCCAGTCCTGTCCTTCTCCATAATTATATTGAAGCTAATGCTATTGTGATCACTGGACCCGAAGTGCTCCCCAACACATACATCTGTCAGCTGACCTATCGCATTCCCTAACAGGAGATCCAACACTGCCCCATCTCTAGTCGGTACTTCTATGTATTGTTGCAAAAAGCTATCCTGCACACATTTCACAAACTCTAAACCATCCAGCCCTTTTACAGAATGAGCTTCCCAATCTATGTGTGGAAAATTAAAATCTCCCACAATCACCACCTTCCTCTAATATCCCCCTTGAACTTCCCTCCTCTTACCTTAAAGCCATGTCCTCTTGTACTGAGCAGTGGTGCCCTGGGGAAGAGGCGCTGGCTGTCCATTCTGTCTATTCCTCTTAATATCTTGTACACCTCTATCATGTCTCCTCTCATCCTCCTTCTCTCCAAAGAGTAAAGCCCTAGCTCCCTTAATCTCTGATCATAATCTATACTCTCTAAACCAGGCAGCATCCTGGTAAATCTCCTCTGTACCCTTTCCAGTGCTTCCACATCCTTCCTATAGTGAGGCGACCAGAACTGGACACAGTACTCCAAGTGTGGCCTAACCAGAGTTTTATAGAGCTCCATCATTACATTGCATCTCTTAAACTCTATCCCTCGACTTATGAAAGCTAACACCCCATAAGCTTTCTTAATTACCCTATCTACCTGTGTCTTTGTGGCCAATTTTGCAGATGATATAAAGAAAGGTGGAGCTGTTGATAGTGTTGAGGAAGCAGGGGGTCTGCAGAAGGTCTTGGACAGGGTTGGAATGATGGGCGAAGAGGTGGCAGAAGAAATAAAGAGACAAGCTATTTTCTAAATTGAAAGTCATTCAGAGCTCAGAGTGATTTATGAGTGATAGCGTAGGATCCCGATAGGTTAATTTGCAGATTGAATCCGTAATAAGGAAGACAGATGCAATGTTAGTAATCATTTTGAGAGGACTAGAATATAAAAGCACTGCTGAATCTTTATTGGGCATTAGTCCATAAACCCATAAGACATAGGAGCAGAATTAGGCCATTCAGCCCATTGAGTCTACTCCACCATACAATCATGGCTGATTCTTTATCCCCCTCTCAGCCCCACTCCCCAACTTTCTCCCCGTAACCTTTAAAGCTGTGTCCAATCAGGAACCTGTCAAGCTCTGCCCTGTATACACCCAATGACCTGTCCTCCACAGCAGCCTGTGGAAATAAATTCCACAAACTCACCACCCTCTGGCTAAAGGAATTTCTCCACATCTCTGTTTTAAATTAACACCCCTTACCCTGAGGCTGTGCCCTCTTGTAATAAACTCCCACACCATGGGGAATATCCTTTCCACATCTACTATATCTAGGCCTTTCAACATTCGAAAGGTTTCAATGAGATCCCCACTCATCCACCTAAATTCCAGCGAGTACAGACCCAGAGCTATCAAATGTTCCGCAATAACCCTTTCACTCCTGGAATCATCTTTGTGAACTGCCTCTGAACCCTATCCATTGCCAACATATCTTTTCTTAGATGAGGAGCCCAGAACTGTTCACAATACTCAAGGTGAGGCCTCACTAATGCCTTATAAAGCCTCAGCATCACATCCCTGCTGTTGTATTATAGCTCTCTCAAAATGATTGCTAGCTTTGCATTTGTCTTCCTCATCACCGACTTAACCTGCCAGTTAACCTTTAGGGTGTTCTTCACAAGGATTCCCAAATCCCTTTGCATCTCAGGTTTTTGATTTTCTCCCCACTTAGAAAATAGTCTGTACATTTATTTCTACTACCAAAGTGCATAACTGCATCTTTCAACATTGTATTTCATTCGCCACTCTTTTGTTGGTTCTCCTAATGTGTTGGAAACCTTCTGCAGCCTACCTGTTTCTTCAATACTAGATGCCCCTCCACCAATCTTCATATCATCTGCAAACTTGACAACAAAGCTATCTAGATATTCCATCATCCAAATCATTGATATACGTACAACATAAAAAGAAGTGGTCCCAACACTGACCCCTGTGGAGCACCACTCGTCACTGGCAGCCAACCAGAAAAGAATCCTTTTATTCCCACTTGCTGCTTCCTACCAATCAGCCAATGCTCTAACCATGTTAGTAACTTTCCTGTAATACAATGGGCTCTTAATTTGATAAGCAGCTTCATGTGTGGCACCTTGTCAAAGGCCTTCTGAAAGTCCAAATATACAACATTCACTACATCCCCTTTATCTATCCTACATGTAATCTCCTCAAAGAATTCCAACAGGTTTGTCAGACAAAATTTTCCCTTAAGGAAACCATGCTGACTTTGCCCTAACTTGTCCTGGTGACACCAAGTACTCTATAACCCCATCCTTAACAACTGACTCCAACATCTTCCCAACCACTAAGGTCGGGTTAACTGGTCTACAGTTTCCTTTTTGCTGTTTTCCTCCTTTCTTGAAGAGTGGAATGACATTTGCAATTTTCCAGTCCTCTGGCACCATGTCAGAGTCCGATGATTTTTGAAAGATCATTGCTAATGCCTCCACAATCTCTACCGCTACCTTGTTCAGAACCCTAGGGTGCAGTTCATCTGGTTTGGGTGACTTGTGCACCCTTGGGTCTTTCAGCTTCCATCACATCCGGAGTATTGTGAGTAGATCTGGGCCATATCTAAGGAAAGAATATGCTAGCATTGGAGAGGGTCCAGAGTGCAGGATCACAGGGCACAGCCTCAAATACAGAGATGAGGGGGAATTTCTGTAACCAAAGTGTGGTGAATCTCAGGATCATGTGTTGTGAAATTTGTTTACTTAGTGGCAGAAGTACAATGAAATACATGATGATACAGAAAAGTAAATAAATCAATTACAGTAAGTATATTAAATAGTTAAATTAAAAATAGTGCAAAAACAGAAATAATATAAAAAAGTGAGGTAGTGTTCATGGGTTCAATGTCCATTTAGGAGTCAGACAGAATCTGTGGAATTCATTGCCATAGATGGCTATGGAGGACAAGTCAATGGGTATTTCTTTAAGGACTTGATTAGTAAGGGTGTCAATAGTTACAGGCAGAAGGCAGGAGAATAAGATTGAGGGGGAATAAATCAGCTGTGATCGAATGGCTGAACAGAATTGATATTTCAAATGGCCTAATTCAGCTCCTTGTCTTATGGCCTTTACCCACAGTATAAAGTATTTTAGTTCAGTATGAACCATGTGTTTATGGATTTTAGTTCCTTTCTCTCAGATGTGCATCTGGGAAGAGCCAGGCTGCTGCATAATGAAGATTATTGGTGGAATCCCTTCAGATGCTCTCTGACTTTCAATAATTTTAGCAAAATCTCTGCCTAATTGCACTCAGTCTTATGATTGGAAAAAAATTAGATGTTTTAGGGAACTGAAGGTGCAGTCATTAGTCACGGAATGTTAAAAAATCAGAGTGGTTCAAGTGGCTGGGATTAGAGAAGAGTGCACGGATCTGAAAAGAGAAAGGGAGAACTTGAAAACAGAGTTTCAAGACGGGGATTGGGAAACAGTATACTGTAGGTCAGTGAAGATGGGTAGTCTGATAGTTAGGACACTGCAAATTGAGCATGGACAATACTCTTGTAGAGCTTGATTGAGGTGTAGGTTGGAATTACCGGATCAAACTATCATATAAATAATATAGACATCATATATTAATATATACATATTATATTTATATTAATGTTCTGCTTTCAGGTTGCAAACATGATATCTGTTGGGGAAAAAATAGGAAGCTAACCTTCAATTGAGGTAGCACTATGATTCTATCCGTCTTCATTCCTGCACATTGCACCTGTTCTTCAAAGATCTTCAGCTCATTCTCCATTGCAATTGGCTTTCGACCTGTTCATGGGTTAGATAAAATGGTTTCTGTTTCCTGGTCATAAATCTTAAGGTGGATTATGATTTGCAGATTGCTGAAAGGAATTAGCCTTGGCACATCTCATCTGCTAGAAGGCATATCTGACACTGGGGCTGGAGTGCCTGTGAGGACAGAGCTCTGGGGGTGGTTAATGGAGGAAGGAAGAATTGGAAGGGGAAAGGCAGGGTGGAGTTGTGATAGCTGGGCAGGGAGAGGTGGTGCCGTAAGGGAAGGGTGAAAGACGTAAAAGGGGGAAGTTGGAAGAGGAAAGGAGATATAGGTGGAGGGACCAAGACAGCAAAGAGAAAGGGGAGAAGGAAGAGGGTAGAGATGGAACCAAAGGTGTAGTGGGAAGAATGGATGAAGAGCAGAGAGACAGGTGGAAGGGTGGATGTACAGTAGGATTGAAGGAGCAGAGAGCCGTAAGAATGAAAATCAGAGGGGGCTGGAGGGGTGACAGGATAGGAGATAGGATAAGACCTCTGACCCACTGCATTTCTTGGCTTAGAAAATATTCTTCATTCAACATTTTCCTGAATAAAGCAACATGCACTCACCATAGAGGGAAAGTGTGTGGTACATTTTGCCTTCTCTTTTCTCCTCAATGTAGAAAAGCAAGGAATTTTGAATCTTTGTGTCGAGAATTCTGAACACCATAAATGGCATGGCTGCAAGTAAAGGAAGTAAGATTTAGTTCACCCAATTGACAATTTCCCAAGTAGGAAGCAAAGTTGAAGAAAAAGTATGGAATGTGGTGCTGTTTTTACTTGGAACTTTGAACTTTTTTACTCAGATACGGCTGCAGGTTAGGAATAGGAATCAAATGTACCGCGTTACTGAAAATTGATTAAAGTAGTGCACAGCACTTAGACCCTAGCATTGCTAGTCAAGAGACATGAGTTCAAATCCCATCACTGCAACAATGGCATTTAAATTCAGTTAATGATCTGGAACTTAAAAATTGGAATTGGCTTATTATTGTCACGCGTACCGTGGTACAGTAAAAAGTTTGGCTTAAGTACTCCTTAAACAGATCAATTCATTACACAGTGCATTGAGGCAGTACAAGGTAAAACAATAAATAATGATGAACACATAACTCATTTTGCCATTAAAAAACATTGGGTTCATTAATGCCCTTTAAGGAACTATGCCATCCTTACTGGTTGGCCCTTGACCCAGTGCAGTTGGCTGAAGTGCCCTGTGATAAGACTAGCAAGCTATTTATATCATTACTGTGATGTTTGAAGAGAGAAAATTTAGAACTAGCAGAGCACCTGGTAGTGGCCAAGGCATACAGCTCAGAAGCAGCAGATCCACTTCCATTCTGCTCAATGCTGCAAAGCCCTCATTAACACCTGCATGTCTAAGCTGGGAGAACTAGCCATCCACAAAATGCTGGAGGAGCTCAGTAGGTCAGGCAGCATCTGTGGAAAGGTCGACATTTCAGGCCGAAACCCTTCATAGTGAGTCTTAATAAAGGCTCTCGGCCTGAAACATCAACTCTTTATTCCTCTCTGTGGGTGCTGCCTGACCTGCTGAGTTCTTCAAGCATTTTGTGTGTGTTACTCTGAATTTCCAGCATCTGCAGACTCTCTTGTGTTTATGAGATGGCCATCCAGCACGTAATATAATTGACTCACGGAAGCAAGCTGTACAGATCATATTCCAGATTCCTTCGGTCGTACATGGAGATTGAACAAGTAAATTTTTACAAAGAACAAGTATATATATATTTTTTGGAAATATTTGAGCTGACTAGCCAGGTTTCCTGATATTACAATGTCCCTTAACACAGCAAGAAAAACTAGTATAATATGCTGCTCGTTTTATTAGTGTGTTGAGCTTGGTGTTCCATTTTATGTCCATACTTGTGGGCAAAGATGGGTGATTGGTGGACAACAATGTCATTGGACATGTAGCTGATGCCAGTGAAACATCAGATACCCAGTTGACTATTGCACTTGGAGTTACCCGGTCCAATTTTTAATGGTGAAATATTATGTGGAAATGATGGTTATTGAGACCTGCAGAAAAGAGAACTTTGTATGATTGGTGCCTGAAAACAAAATGCTTTAGCTTCTAGGCAAAAATGAGCTTAATCTGACATCATCACCTTGAATGGTAGAACTGAGTGGCTAATAATTTTCCCAAGTTTGAAAGCTCCTCTGAGTTTTATGAGTGTGATGTTTCCACCCATCCTGTTCTTGTGGCTCATCTGAACTGAGATGCTCAACCCTTTGCGTTTCTGTTTACTTTTAACCTTGGTATTTACCTTCACTGGTGAAATCCACACCGTTTCTCGATAAATCGTAGGCCTCCATCTCAGAGATGCATTTGTCTCCTCTAGTTGATTGGGAAAAATAAGAATTAACGTCAAAGTGAGAACTGTTGAGTCTATTCTGTGTTGCTAGTTTATTACATCCTTTACTATTGCTATGGTAACTGCTTAGTTCCATTGTTTTCCAACACCAGCACCCACAGCCTCCCTCCCCAGGGTCAGAGCTTATATGATGGATCAGTTCATTGTTGAACGACTCCCCCCCACCCCTCCATGTGGATCATAGCTGAGTTGCTCTAATGTCTTTGCATTCAGGTGAAGATTAGTCCTAACCCCTATGATGAACCTCTTCCCCATGACTTGCCGGCACTCTTCTCTCTATTTCCACTCCCTTCATTCATCTGCCTTTCACCCCTCTCAATTGGATCCATCCATCACTCACCAGCTTCTCTTTCATCCCTTCCCCTCATTTCATTGTCCTGGCCATCTTCCCTCTACTCTTTTAAGTCCAGATGAAGGATTTCAACCCAAAACATCAAATGCCCATTTCTCTCACAGATGCTGCCTGACCTGCAGAGTTCCACCAATAGATCGTTTATTTTTGCACCTGATTTCAATGTCTTTGATCTTTTGTTTCTCAATTTAAAGAGTTTGGTGAGGCAAGGATATAGAAATAGGAAGATAGATACAGTTAGTGTTTTTTAAAAAATTTAATATGACATTGAAAGAGGCTATTTGACCCATCATGTCCCTGCCAGCTCTGAGCAATCCCATCAATCCCCTTCAAGCCTGACGTAGAAGTACTACCTACTGTGCCAGTTTGTCAATAGGGGTAAGGGGTTGAATGAGCCAAAGGGAAAGAAAGGGAAGGCACGGAGTCAGTTGGACTTACATCCGCATGTAGCCCTTCATCAGCGTTTTGTTCTTTTCGACAACAGGAGAGTTCACAAGGAAAGCATTGTCCACTTGGCCAAACTCCTCTCGGTAGGGCTTGTACTGAGTTGCCCAGCGCAGTAAGTGCCATTTGCCAGAGAACTGTTGGAGATAAAGAGGAGTAAAAATCATCATTGTAAGTGGACTTTGTGGGCGATGATCTTTCAGTGTTGTTTGTGGGCTTGTGGGGCACATCATACGAGTTTGGTGACATAACCACCGAAGGTACAAAAAAGGCTTGCATGTAGCAACCTTCTTCGATGACAACAGGTTCCAGGGTGACTACTCACCACCACCTCATTGGCAGGAGAAATCAGCCAGTCAGCAAAGGAAGCCCTCTAGAGCAGAACCAGGCTACAACAACTATCTAGAGCTTTGCTGAGAGCTGGATACCCATTTCCAATGTGATCCCAAGTCTAGCTGAATGTACTCCTGTAGGTTTCCCCATGTGACTTGCCTCCCTCCCCAATGTCCGTGTCTTAGGTTGACTGATACACCCTCCCTCGTGCTCTGTCTCCTCGAGGCCAATTGGGGAGTGAAAAAGCACTTTGTTACCCATTCCAGGATCTGTAACTCAGCCCAATAATCCACCCCATTGCCAGCAGCAACATTTTTGTAACTAAAGGACAGAAATGCACAAGAAAAAAGAGAAAAATGTTCCATTGTCCAGCTGATTTTATTGCTGGGCACGATGCCAGAAGACTCCAAACCAACCTGCTACATCTGAAATAACATCTCTCAAGAATGGAGTGATTTCCCTGTTTTGAATCAAGGTCAAGTATTCAGGTACACACCGAGCCATTTGTACAGTGTTGGTAGAATAAGGTTCAGATTTCAGTCAGTGAACCTGAGTCAAAGTGACTCGAGCTGTAGTTCAGTGCAGTTTTAACCCATCGCCGCCTCTAAGATGGTCACCAGTGATCTCATAGCACCTTTGTAAAGAAGAGTTATCGTTGTATTCTGACTAATGTTTCAATCTTATCCCTTTTCACTGGTAACAGATCATCTGGTCATTACCCCATTGTTAGTGAGAGCAAGCTGTATCCACTTAGCCATGCTTCATACAATACAACAGTGATCATACACCAGAAACCTCTATTGCTTGTGAAACTACTTTCAGACAAACAAAGGATTTGAAAAATTTTCCGAAAATGTGAGCTATTTCCGTTTTTTATTCAGATTGATTTATGATCGTCTTACCGTCGTACTCTTCAGATCAATCTTTTTTGGTTGGAGCATCTTGCAGTTGGGGGGAGTAGCAGCAAACGACTGAATCAGGTTGATAGCAACGAAGACCAGCACAGTGGAAGCAGCCATTGTCCTGGTTGTGAACGAACTGCAGAGAGTTAGCGGCACTGGGCTTTTTATAGGAACCTTGGCGTCTGTTGCAATCTGAGTACTGGCACAATGTTTACCCAACAGCAGCCCGGTATTTCTTACTTCATCACAGGATGATGTGTTTTCTTGGACCGATGCCATGAATGCACGGTTGAGTTCATTAACCAGAAACTGTCCACATGGGGGAATCGTGGAATGTTCTGCATAGCCCTGAGCTGGCCAAGTTGACATGTCTCGGCCGTTGCTCAATAGGTGACACTCTTGCCTCCGAGCTGCCAGGAAGCTGAGCACTGTTACAAGGCAGGCATGATCTGGACTCAAGAGATTCTGCAGATGCTTGAACAACACACAGAAACTGCTGGAAGAACTCAACGAGTCAGGTAGCACCTACAGAAGGGAACAAGCACCCAGTGTTTTGGGCTGAGACCCTTCATCACAACTGGTGAAGACTTCATCAGGAAGTGGGGGGCTAAGAGATTAGTACAAGCTGGTAGGTGATAGGTGAGACCAGGTGAGGGGGAAGCTAGGTGGGTTGGGGTGGGGAGATAATATAAGAAGCTGGGTGGTGACAGGTGGAAGAGGTCAAGGGCTGAAGAAGAAGGAATCTGATTGGAGAGGAATGAAGGGAACCAGAAAGAAATAATGTTCTGGCGAGGAGAAGAGAAGGTGAGAGGTTAGCCAGCATGGGAAATAGAAAATGGAAAAATACAGGAGGGGGAGAAGAGCATAAGTAGCAGTAATTGGAGAAATCAACATTTGTGCTATCAGATTGGAGGCTCTTTAGATGGAATATACGGTGTTGCTCCTCCGACCTGAGTTTGACCTCATCCTGGCAGTAGAGGAGGCCAGGGACAGACATGCCAGAGTGGGAAGTCAAATTGAAATGGTTGGCCACCAGGAGATCCTGTCTTTTGCGGCAGACAAAGAAAAGATCTGATCTGGATCATCTCTCAGTGGATGCAAAAAGTCCCCATGGCCACTACCTCAAGAAGAATGGATAGTGTTGACTGCTACTTATTTCTTGACCAATACCACATACAACCGATTAATATGGGCATTATGGCAATGTTGCTTGTGGAGTCTTTGGCTTCTGTGCTTCCTACATTACAACATTTCAGAGACACTTAGAACCTTGTAAATTTATAAAGGTTTAAAGATTCAAAGAACTTTTAGTATCGAAGAACGTATAAATTATATAACCTTGAAGTTTGCTTGCTTACAGGTAGCCGCAGAGTAAGAAACCTGAGTGAACCCAATTAAAGAAAGAGGAAAAAGATAAAGACCAACACCTGATGCACAAGAGAATAAAAAAAAATCATACAAACAATTGAAACGAACAACAGCATTCTGAACCAAATTAAATTCTCAGATCCGAACACCCCCCAAAGCAGCCCGGAGTAGGTCCAACACCTCTTGGGGAATCTCTGAGATCTTGGTATGTGCTAAGTAAATGAAATTGTCTTTCTGGGTATCACATGGAGCTGGCAGCTGCTGGAGTTATTTAACATGAGCAAGAGGATAGAAGAGCTCAGTTTAACGGCACCTCCTACAACAGCTCTCCCTGTACTGGACTGAAGGGCAATTCATGGTCTTCTGTTCCAGTATCTAGGGAAAAGGCAAGAGCTCCAGTGTTACAATCTCAGAACAAACAGATTTTCCAAACATGCCTTCTGATATATGATCCTTGAAATTCCTCCAAGTTCCTTGTCGGTGTTCAGGGAAAATATTTGTTTTAGCCAGGGTTTTTGAAGAACTGCGGTTAAATTGTATTTTTTTAAGCTGAGAAGGGTTAGGCAACAATATGTGGTTTGTTACGGGAAGCATAGGACATTGTTTCCCAGGCCACTACCTGCTATGTTATATTGTGAAATGGAATTTAACAAATCTGGGCTGAGATTAGGAAATTAATTATCCAAAACTATTGCTTTATCGTAAAGAGTGAGCATGTTTACTGATGTTTTTCAGGGAAGGAATTTTGCAACTTTCCCTAGATACTTTAGCTCAACTTTTCTATGTAATTTGTACCTTTTCTGCCTGATCATAAACCATTATAGGATTATAGTTCCATCACCTTGAGTCTGGTTAATCTAGTATGTTGAAACATGCTTTGTTAAGGAGGTTAAACAAGAAAAGCCCTTTTAATAAGGGCACCTTCAAGAATTTATATTCAGAATGAAAATTAAGTTAGTTTTCTGTGACTCTGAGTGATATCGAGAGAGCAGTTGCCAGTGTGACTGAGTGTGTGACTTTCAGAAGGTATTAAGGGACAACTCATAGAGCAGTGAGACAGTTTATGGTAGGGATCCCTGGCCTTGTCCTTTATAATCAGGGATTGAATATTGATGAGGCAACATACGGTAGTTGACATTTATGTGTTGACTTCCTAAAAGTTTTGGATGAAGCTATTTTATAACGACTGACAATGCAGAAGGACATGGCATTAAAGGTACAGTGATAACTTGTGTACAAAATAGGCCTAGGATTGACGGGCAAAGACTACTGGTGACTGGAATGGTGGACAGTGGGGCTACAGTAGGGCCATTGTTTAGTGAGCTACATATTGAGGCTAACACACACACACACACACACACACACACACACACACACACACACACACACACACACACACACACACACACACACACACACACACACACACCACCACCACCACCACCACCACCACCACCACCACCACCACCACCACCACCCCACCTGAACACCACTCCACTCCCTTTGCAATTTTTGCTCATTTCTTTCTCAATTCCTGCTGAAACATTGTTTACATTTACATCATTTATTATTATATTGTAATTTGCCCTTTACTGTGCCTATTGTCTTGTTTATTAATTATTGTATTGTCTTGCACTGTTTTGTGCACTTTATGTGGTCCCGTGTAGGTCTAGTGTAGTTTTGTGTTGTTTCAGGTAGTCTGGTGTAGTTTTGTGTTGTTTCATGTAGCAACATGGTCCTGGAGGAACATTGTTTCGTTTTTACTCTGTACTGTACCAGCAGTTATGGTTGAAATGACAATAAAGTGACTTGACTTGACTTGAAGATACAGGGAGAACAATTGCATAGTTTATGAAAGATGCAAAACCTATCAGCACAGAAAGTACTGAGCGAGGGTGGTCTTTAGGAGGACAGAGAGAGCCAGTCGAATGGGCGGAGTAGGTTTGGTGAGTAATTCAGAAGAGATGCAGTTGGGGAAAGCAATGTGAGGAGACAGTGTAATTTAATGTTACAATTTTGAGGGGTTGGTGGTGAGGCACAGAGGGGTTGAGAAGGCATTTTGAGGGGAGACTATATGGGATACTCGGCTTTGTTAATAGGGGAACTGAGAAATAAGGAGCCCATCTCGGTCTTAGGCAGTTTACTAGGGTGACGGCAGGGATGAAGGTATCTGGTGAAGGTGATGTGTCCCTTTTCAGCAGAGGAGATTAATGGGAGATCTTATACCTAAAATCTCATTACTGCCTGTTATGTCACTGGCAGTTAGGGCAACAATGAAGGTCCTCCATCACTGTCTGTCCTTTGCCAGGCTTCCTTCATCATGTCAGTAGCTTCCTCTTGGTTTTCACTACTGTCAGTCATGCAAGTCCCTGATGGAGACTCGGGAATACCATCACACTCAGGTGTAGAAGGATTCTTCATTGCTTTTTTCATAACAGTTTTGTTTTACTAGTCAGGGTTGTTAGCCCTGAGCTGAACCCTAGAACCTGAGGGACCGGTGGACCACTCTTAGTCTGGCCACTACCTTTTGACCTGTTTGGCATGGGTGACCCTACGAAGAGCCAAGACATAAAGCCCTGACTCCAGCCAACATAGTTCTCCAGGTCATTGAGGCATGCAAGTCTCCAAACCCAACGACAAGGTTATGGTCCTCTTGGAGGAATCGATGAAGAGGGCAGTGAAAAGCCATTTCCTCCAGCATGCAGTTCAGTAGCCAAATGCTGCTCTGAGATTATTATAGAACATAGAAATCTACAGCACATCACAGGCCCTTCAGCCCACAATGTTTGTGTTGGCTCCCCTAGTCTCTCATCCAAGCGGCCATCAATAAGAGAGCACTGCCGGAGTAGTCAACTGAAATTGCCTCATGGCCTAAATGTGTCCTGACTTGACTTTCACACACACGTTAACAGCTGGTGCTGAGTGGTGATCAGCACCAGGTGATGAAATAAAATGACAATTTTATCATCCTTCAGTGGGCTGGATAAGACTATTACATGGTTACCGTGTGAAGTCTGGGATAGCACATAGAGACTCTCCAACTGCTCCCTGGGGAAACTTGCCCAGCGTCAGGGAACCTGGATAAACCATCTTTAATTCTGATTTCTGGTTGCAATGAATGATGCTGTCAAGTGGTCTTCGTGCTTGCTTCATTCTGGAATATTCTGCAAGAGCGTTTCATTGTGCGGAGACCCCTGGGAAATGTTTACTTCTCTGAAAAAGGCTGCTAATCCAAATTGTCTGTATGGTTCAACCCCTGGAAGTGTTTAATGCTGTTAAGGATTATAAATTATATTAAAAATGTTGTTCCTTAATACACATTCCATTATGGTTGGTACGTCCAAAAGTATGTTGTAGTTTTTGGTTTGAAGTATTTTAGTTTAACCCCTGCTTGAGCACTGAGCTCCCTCAGGGAGGGTTCATGTAATCAGTTAATTCTTTTTTTTTGAGAGATAAATGTTGCATGATGTTCCTCTTCAGAATGCTGTTGCTGAGGGTCTTTTATTTTTCAGCATTTGACAGAAATTAAATCCATTAGCATTGGGGTTTTGAGGGCGAATCACACAGAAAAGCAATCTAACTCAGTTTCGACTGCGATCAATCCTGGATAAAGCTGTATCTGTTGGAAAGTTGGATGAAACCCTCCCATATATAATTCAAGTTTGTCTGGCTGACACTTTGCTGAAGTCAGACGTACTCAGCAAAGTCATGTGTTACATGCCACATATTTCCTCAAGTACTGCCATAAATTGAAACTTGTGGCTATAACTGTGACCTTTGATGAAATCTGATACACAATAAAAAAGGACATCATGCTGAGGTCACCAGTTGAAGGGGCTCTATTCTATCATGAGTATCTGATTCTGATTCTGATCACAGCATCTGCCAGTCTATTTGAAAGCTGAGTCCGCAGCACTGGTTGTTCCATGCAGATTATCTATGATTTTCTATGGTGTTACATACTGAGAGCTCTGTGCTGTTCATCACTTCACCTTACCATGGTGTGGGGACACTCAAGGCACAGGATTCAATCAGGGCAGGCCACCCTAGTGAAGTTCTCATATAGTGCAAAACTTTCCATTTCTCCCCCTCCCTCTCTGCCAAGTTGCCCCTCACCTCAGGCAGATTTTTATCTAGCTGTCTAGTGCCTTCTCTTCAGTGAGGAGACTCTTTAAGGACTGATACCCTTCACAATGTATGGGTGGCAGTTTCCTCTTAGGTCTTGTTTAGTGACTAGTTCTTGGAGAAGCCTGCATGATTGCACCTTACAATATAAAATTGTGAAATTGCCCAAAACTGTGCTAGGAAACTGTTTACAAATGAAATAAACAGAAAAATCGGTGTCTTTGCTGATGAAAGACATAATAGTTTATCAATTACTTAAGTCTCTACATATTCCTATAATGGGTTATTGTCCTTGTTTGATATATGTGATTTAAAATTTGCAGTGCTTTCAAACACTGAAGCTCTGTAATTCTGTTATGGGTGATTTTATTTAAGTAAAACATTCAGTACATTCGCTCATCTGCCAGATACACAGTAGATTCGTGATCGAATACTTAACTGATGGAGTAAATGAAACCCCACTTCCATTGTACCTTTTTAAACATGTTTAATTCTGTATGGTTTAATTTGTAATGTGATTCTAAGTCAAAAACTACATTTAACATCCAAAAAGTTATTGCCTATGAAAAGTCTATCTGAACAAGATGGTTCTGTTTCATTTGTTTGCTGGAAGATAGTTACCCATGTATCCTTGGTCTTAAACACAAGAGATTCGGCAGATGCTGGAAATCCAGAACAACACACACAAAATGCTGGAGGAACTAGCAGGTCAGGCAGCATCTATGGAAAGGAATAAGCAGTCGATGTTTTGGGCCAAGACCTTTATCAGAACTCTATTCCTCTTGGTGCTGCTTCACCTTCTGAGTTCCTCCAGCATTTTGTGTGTGTTATTCTTTGTCTTCGTCTAATTCGCTATTGTGACATTGCTATACTGCAAGACAATGGGAACTATCTGTGCAAGAATTGCTTATAATTCCTCCTTTGGGCAATTTGCATATTTTTTACCCCCACTTGTGGGCAATTTAACCTATTTCAATGCCAACTCGACTGTAATTGTAGGGGGCTGGACCAGTGAAGTGCAATGTGATTTTGTGTTTTGGTGAAGTGATATTGGGTTTATTTGGTGAACTACTTTCATCAAACCGAGGCAACATGTTTCTGCTGCGTGTCTTTTAATAGTTTTTATTGGAAACATTTTCTTTGGAATTGATTTTTGCTTAGTACTGGTTAATTGCATCCACCTCACATCTTTTCACAAACAAGAGAAAACCTGCAGATGATGGAAATCCAAGCAACACACACAAATCCTGGAGGAACGCAGCAGGCCAGGCAGCATCTATGGAAAAGAGTACAGTCGACGTTTCGGAGCGAGAGCCTTCATCAGGACTGGAGAGAAAAAAAAGATAAGGAGTATATTTGAAAGGTGGGGGGAGGGGAGGGAGAGACACAAGGTGACAGGTGAAACCAGGAATGGGAGAGGTGAAGTAAAGAGCTGGGAAGTTGATTGGTGAAAAAGAAGGGGGAGTCTGATAGGAGAGGACAGAAGGCCATGGAAAAAAGAAAAGGTGGGGGAGGAGCACCAGAGGGAGGTGAGGGCAGGTAAGGAGATCAGGTAAAAGAGGGAAAAGGGGATGGGGTATGGTGAAGGGGGTATGGTCCTGATGAAGGTTCTCAACCTGAAACGTTGACAGTGCTTCTCCTTATGGATGCTGCCTGGCCTGCTGTGTTCCACCAGCATTTTGTGTGTGTTGTTATGGTGAAGGAGTGCTGTTTTTGTACAAGTTTAGACTGATGGTGCACAATTCTATTGCAGAGAGGTTCAGATTGACAATCTAAAACAGTTTTGAAGGTTAGGCATACAAATGTGAAAGTCCTGAACTTTCTGGGGATCCCTGTCACTGTCACTCCAACTGGGCTGATGTTCAAGTTCAAATTCAAGTTGCTTTTATTGTCATTTTGACCATAAACTGCTGGTACAGTACACAGTAAAAATGAAACAGCGTTCCTCCAAGATGCTGGTTCTACATGAAACAACACAAAACTACTCTCGACTATGTGAGACAGCACAAGGCTACACTAGACTACGTAAAACAACTTAAAAACTGCACTAGACTACAGACCTGCACAGGACTACATAAAGTGCACAAAACAGCGCAGGGCAGTACAATAATTAATAAACAAGACAATAGGCACAGTAGAGGACAAATTTCAATATAATAATAAATGATGTAGATGTCGGTCTAGACTGGGTATTGAGGAGTCTGATGGCTTGGGGCAAGAAACTGTTGCTCAGTTTGGTTGTGAGAGCCCGAATGCTTTGGTACCTTTTGCCAGATAGCAGAGGGAGAAGAGTTTGTATGAGGGTGCGAGGGGTCCTTCATTATGCTGTTTGCTTTGTGGATGCAGCATGTAGTGTAAATGTCCGTAATGGCGGGAAGGGAGACCCCGATGATCTTCTCAGCTGACCTCACTATCTGCTGCAGGATTTTGTGATCCGAGATGGTGCAATTCTCGAACCAGGCAGTGATGCAGCTGCTCAGGATGCTCTCAATACAACCCCTGTAGAATGTGGTGAGGATGCGGGAGGGTGGGAGATGGACTTTTCTCAGCCTTCGCAGAAAGTAGAGACGCTGCTGGGCTTTCTTGGCTATGGAGCTGGTGTTGAGGGACCAGGTGAGACTTCTCTTACAGCAATATCATCCTGCATATGAATGTGCTCTAGTTGTTTAATGAGCCCCACTCCTTTAATGAAAAGGAATGGCTCCTCCAGAAATGGGTACATTTCAGGTAATGTATATTTAAAAAAATTAATTAATGTAAATACATTTTATTATTAAAATGCATTCAATAGTTTTAAGTCTTTTTTTGGTGTTTTTACATGTTAGTTCTTTTTTGAACTTACAGGTTTTGCAGATATTTTTCAGTGTTTATGAATGTCAGAGATGTTTACCGACTTTTAGAGATTCTGTACATCTGAATGTCTGTGTTTTGCCTAATTGGCTGACAAAACACGACCGTGTTTGGAGTTTGGATTTTCAGAGGGATGTCTTGTGCTGTACTTTGCTGAACAGACCCTGGCCTCGGAGGCTCGGATCCTGAAGCAGATATATGTGATATATCTGAACATGTAGGTTGTCAATACGAGTATGTGGAGAGTTTACAATAACGGGATTAATGCTGGATTTTCATAAATGGCTGGATGGTGGCACAGCTGCAGTGGGACAAGGACTTGTTTTGGTGACTCTGTGATGAGGGGGGGGGGGTGATGGATTCAGTGAGAACATTAAGCTTTGTGCTTACTGAATTTTGCTGCAGCAGATCTGGGTCACAGTCCAGATGTCTTTAGCCAAAGGCTGGTGAATTTGTTGCCACATGCAGCCATGGGAGCCAGGTCATTGGGTGTATTTAAGGCAGAGATTGATAAGTTCTTGATTGGACATAGCATCAAGGGTTACTGGGAGAAGGCCGGGAACTGGGGTTGAGGAGGGGAAAAGAAGGATCAGCCATGATTGAGTGGCAGAGCAGTCTTGATGGGCCGGATGGCCTAATTCTGTTCCTATGTCTTGTGGTTTGATGTGTCATTTGTGACCTAGCCTCTATGACACCCTTAATAGAATCTGCTTCATTTTTCATCAGGTATCAGAGAATATAACAAAAATAAATGAATCCAAAAAGGATCTAGTGCTTTCCTGACATATATGATGAATAAATTCTTCTTGGACTTCCAGCCGGTTACAATTATAACCTATGTTTCGATGACAAACCCTGCCACATTTATCTCTGTGAATGCGAAGCACTGTATATTGTTCAGATTGGGTGCACGATGGAAACCCACACCAAGGAGCACAGGAGGTGTATCCATTTGGGTTACCCAGAGAAATCAGCGATAACAAGACACAGCATTTGCAATGGCCATAGGATTGACTTCAATGCCACAAAACTACTGTGCCACGCCAATGGCTTTTGGGACCACCTGGTAAAGGAAGCCACTGAAATAAAACTAGAGGAAAGAGTTTTAACACAGGTGAAGGTCTCGCTCTAAGAACTGGAATTCGATTGTAAACGAGGTGTGAGAGCATAAACCTGATTGGATGAGGACTAATCAATCAGGAGAGATTTTGGAAAAAAAGCAGTTTGAGAGAATTCTAAAAGTCTTGAGGAAATATTGTGCAAAGTTATTACAAAGTAGAAGTGTTAGTACCAGAAAGTGACTGGTAGTACTCTTGAGTGAGAAGGTTACTGGGGTTCAATTCTGATTAAAAACTTAAGAATTTTAAGAACATCACAAGAAATAGGAGCAGGAGTCGGCCATCTGGCCCATTGAGCCTTCTCCGTCATTCAATAAGATCATGGCCGATCTGACCATGGACTCATCTCCACCTACCTGCCTTTTCCCCATAACCCTTAATTCCCCTTCCATGCAAAAATCTACCCAACAGTGTCTTAAATACATTTACTGAGGTAGCCTCCACTGCTTCATTGGGCAGAGAATTCCACAGATTCACCACTCTCTGGGAAAAGTAGTTCCTCCTCATCTCCATCCTAAATCTGCTCCCCGGAACCTTGAGGCCATGTCCCCTAGTTCTAGTCTCACCTACCAGTGGAAACAAAATTTCTGCCTCTATTTTATCTATCCCTTTCATAATTTTATACGTTTTTTGAAAATCTCCTCATAATCTAACCCCCTCTTCTCTGGAATCAACTTGGTGAACCTCCTCTGTACTGCCTCCAAATCCAGTATATCCCTCCTCATGTTAGGAGACCAGAACTTCAGATGTGGCCTCACCAGTATTCTATACAGTTGCAGCATAACCTCCCTGCTCTTAAATTCAATCCCTCTAGCAATGAAGCCCAGTGGCAGCACTGAGGTGGTGCTTGCTGGTGCTATAGCCCCAGCAGAAATTACAATAGCAGCACCATAGCACTACCAAGAAATTAACTGGAATTTGACATACACATTGCAGCTGCTTTCTCAGTATAGTTTTGAATACAGCTTGTTTCTCCAGCTGATCTACTGAAACAGCACCCCCAATTACCATGCAGCAATAAAGTTATAAACTCTGTGCAGGTCTAAGGTCCAATCCACTCTACACTTCTGCTTATTCATTTGTTGTCAATGTCTTGCCATTGCTGTCCTCACTCAGATCAGTTAAGCTGATCTAAGATCACAAAGTGGTGATATCACTCACTCTCACTCACGTGAGAGATTGATAGTATACATACATTGTGTAGGATCCAGGCGCAGTTCCATGGTCTCATGAGACTAATGGATGCCACGTGCATACATTGTGTGCAAGCTAGCATGGGCTTGGCACGTGCATTATTTTGGCCAGCGTGAAAAATGGATCAATTCTTAGTGAGAAAACAACCTCATCCAGAGGAATCAGTGGCGTCTCAGCCTGAGACTGTCTTAATTGAAAGTGACATGCAGAAAGAAGTAAGTAGGCACAAGGACGACAGCAGTTCATCGAAGGAGTGTGAGGGTGAAGTAGAGGAACAAGAAATGGAGTGTGATGCACCATCAATAACTCTCGGAGACGTGAGGCGAGATATAGGCTTTTATTGGCTGGAAGAAAGAACAAGCAGCAATTGACCACCACACTACATCCTGGAGACTGAGGCCGGGGCGGTGTCTCCAATCGCCTTTATACCGGGGTCCGTGGGAGGAGCCACAGGAGCAGTCAGCAGGGGGGTGCGTGTCCAGACAGGTATATGTAGTTCACCACAGAGTGGGATTCAGAAGAGAACATGGATGAAGCTGCTCTTAGTGCTAGTGGGAATACTGCTAGCGATGTTAGCCAGTAGCCTGAGGAAGGACCCCGTCGGCCAGCATTGAAAAAGTACCCTTTGCAACAGTTTGGCAATCAGCAAAGGAGTTTTATTCATGGCTGGTTTGTCCTGTACTCCTGGCTGGAATATTCGATCAGGGAAGATACGTTTTGCTTCGCCTGCAGGCATTTCCTATGAGGAGGACATGGGTTCCATTCTGAGTCCACCTTCACTGTCACCGGTTACCGCAACTGGCGGAAAGCTACAACAGCTTTCAAAACCCACCATGTAAGTGCAGCACATAAGTTTGCTATGGAGGCATGGGCCGAATTCAGATTCAGAGAACAAGATGGTTCAAGATTGGGAAATATGCTTGATAAAGGACATGCAAAGATTGTCCAAGAAAATTGTGAGTATATGAGAGCAGTGGTTGAGTCTCTACGCTATTCTGCGTGCCAAGTCGTTGCCCAGCGAGGACACCAGGAGGATAATAGATCTGGCAATAGGGGAAACTTTGTTGAGCTGCTCAGTGTAATTGGGCAATTTGTTAAGAAACTAGAGGACAATCCTGGAAATGCAAAAAACACCCATCACGATATCCAAAATGAAATTATGGGTATTATGGCAGATATGGTCAGATGTCAAATAAGTGCCAAAATCAAGGAGGCTGGACATTTTGCCATCATGGTGGATGAACGTAAAGACTTGAGTAAAAAGGAGCAAATATCAGTGGTGGTGCAGTATTTGAATAACGAAACAGTGCTTGAAGAATTCTTGCACTTTACTCCAGCAGAAGGGTTGGACACAGAGTCGCTTCCTAAAAGCATTGAACAGACACTCGCCCAGTGTGTTATTGATAAGAACACATGTATAGGTCAGTGTTATGACGGGGTGGCAGTGATGTCCGGGTGCAATAACGGGGTACAAGAGAGGTTTAGGAAAGAGGTCTCGCAGGCATTATATATATGCTGCCATGCTCACAGACTTAACCTTGTTTTAGTGGATGTTGTGAGCAATGTACAACAAGCGGGTGAGTTTTTAGAATCAGTGCAGCTGCTTTACAACTTCTTTTCAAACTCTGCTGCCCACAATCTTTTCATGAAGAAACAGAGAGAACTAGAATCAACTGCACAGCCCGTGGAGTTGAAGAAATTGTCAGATACACGCTGGGCATGGCAGTATACAGCTTTGTGGGCTATAAGGAAATCACTCCCTGCCATTCTAGCTACACTACAGGATATTATGGGTCAACCAAATGTACGGAGGAAAATGGAGGGCCAGAGCTGTAAATGGACTGATTGACAAGCAGTTTGCTTTACTTCTCACTCTGTTTGAGGAGATTGTAGCTGGTCTGTTAGACTAGCTACAATCTCCCAGTTTGGAGCTTTCATCTGCTGTGGACTTGGCTCAGTCTATTATTGATGCATTCTCAGCAAAACAGGGAGAGGAATCATGGAGTGAAATTCAGGCAAGAGCTAGGGACCTGTGCGTCAAGGCCGGTATACAGAGCAGATCACATGAAAGGAGACAGGCCCAGCCACCATGCTGCCTACATGAATTTGTTGTTGAGGCTCAAACTGAACACACACCTGTGTTACGAACGTGGAGCAACTCTGAGGGGCTGAAGGGTACAAAGTCACCCCCTCCTTTTTGAGAATCGCAAGATCGCTATTATTTCGGGTCTGAGACCCAGGAAATGAGAGAGATACACGTCATGTCAATAATGAGAGAGCGAGATGCAGATTACACAAGGTAGGGGGAATGCCTCCTAACAAAAGCGGAATGGATCCACTGAGTACTGCTATTGTCTCTTGGAGAAGGAATTGTGTATTGAGTACTGTACTATTCATTGAAACCCCTCAGGGGACAACCAGAGTGGTCTGGTTGAGGGATTGCATCATCCCAACCTGATTGACATCTGAGACCCCGTGAGTGAGGATAAAAGAGGGGTCTGGGGAACACCCCTTTAGACGCACCAGGAGAAATGCTAGAAATCCAGTGACAGCGTTTTATAGCGAAAGCCGGTGGGAGCTCGTGTGTGTCCTCCCTTGCCTGGGTGGCGGGCTCATCATGGAAGAACGGTTTAGTTAAAGGAGAGGTCACACTTGAATGGCCGCGACAACGAGACACCTGATGGATTGAAATCATAAAGGAAAGTCTCTTTCTCTCTCTCTCTCCAACAATTGCAACCCAACGACAAACAAACGACGGCAGCCTGTGTGAACTGCAGCGAACTTTATATTTCCATCGGACAATTCATTATCCCTTAGACAACGATAGAGCTTATTTCTTATTGATTATTATTATACCCGCACTTTTAGGTTTAGTATTGACGACGTATATTATCTGTGTATTTGCAATGATATTATTTTTGTGTATTTTTGCTAATAAATACTGTTAAAAATAGTATCACCAGACTCCAACGGACGACTCTATCTTTGCTGGTAAGTAACCCAGTTACGGGGTTCGTAACACCTGTCACTTCCTCTGATGACCTCCGCAAGCACTGTTTCTATCCGGTTATAGATAGACTTCTGACTGAAATGAAAATACGGTTCTCAGTTGAGACTGGAGGTGTTCTGACTGGAGTCTCAGCATTGAGTCCCAAACACAAGTTCTTCCTAGACAAGAATTGTCTGTGGCCAATGGCCCAATACTATAGAGTGACTGAAGTGAACCTGACTGCAGAGCTACATCAGGTTCAGCGTCTACTGGAAACAAAACAAAAGCAAGGACAGACAGTGAATTACACAGTGGAATTTCTAGCTCTAATGAGACCCTACTGCGATGCATTTATAGATTTATGCAAACTAATCTGCACATCACTGACTCTGCCTGTCGCATCTGCCTCATGCGAACAAAGTTTCTCTTGCCTCAAACGCCTCAAAAACTACCTAAGGAATAGCAGCGGCGATGCTTGGAACAGCAACTTGGTCCTGTTAGCCATAAACAGCTGGAGGACCAAGGCACTTGACATCCAGAAAATCATTAATGCTTTCGCCACCAATCACAACAGATGGATTGTACTTCTCTGAAAACATCAATGGTGAGTGCAGTTGATTTTTAAAAAAAATTTGGGCCTAGGCTAATGCTGATTATAATTATTATTTTCCTTATGTTTCCTGCAAAACCTGAAATATTACATTTACTGCTATAAGTCTACTGGTTTTGCTTAGACTTCTAAGCGATGATTCTGTTGATTTTTGTTTTAAATTCAGTAGCCGAATTAATTGAGGTATTTCATGGTCAGAGTATGATTTGTCCAACTCCTGGTAAAGCCTTGCATCTGTTGTTTGCCTTATTTGACTTTAATAACAGTTTTTTTTTTGGCATTGTCTGTTTATGTAATGCGAATAGCAATGGATATTGTGGGTTAGTGTTGTGTTTTTCAGTTGAAAAGCACGCATTTGATGCTGATTGTGGGATTGGTGCATGATTCATGCTGTACGCTGTGGGTCCGATGCTCTGTTGGTTTATTTGTTTATGCTCTGGGTAGCCTGGGTTGTCTCCGATGCTGTTGACACAGTCACAGTTCACTTCTATATTAGATCTATCAATTGCTGTTGCTTGTGAATCAACAGAGGCATTTATAGTAGGCACATAATGCTTGAAACTGACTTTTGAATGCCACGCGTCTGGCCTTGCGAATACATATTACCGTACAATATGTCCCTCAGCACTGTCACTGAATAATCCAGCCCCACTGTAGCACCAGCAAGAAAAAATCTCTGGTGCTGCCAGTGATGAAGCCAATATTCCATTTACCTTCTTGATGGCCTGCTACACCTGCAAACCAACCTTTTGCGATTCATACACAAGCAATCCCAAGTCCTTCTGCACAGCAACATGCTGCGATCTGTTACTATTTAAATAGCAATCTTTTTTCTCCCAAAGTGGATGACCTCGCATTTACCAACATTGTACTCCATCTGCTAGACCCTTGCCCACTCACTTAACCTATCCATATCTCTCTGCAGACTGTGTCCTCTGCACAATTTGCTCTTCCAACAAGAAAAAGCTGAAACAAAAAGCCTGTCAGAAGCATGACAACAGCAACTATGAACTGTTAAAAGAAGTCTTTTGGTTATTAAGCCGTGAAGTAAATCTGATGTGTAACCAAGAAGTGAGCAGTGGCTTTTATTTCCAGTGTTAGAAAACTTTGGCACATTCAAAAAAGTATTAGTTTATTTTGTAGAAATGTCATTTTTCTTGAAAAATGCACAAAACACAACTCAGGGTTTCATTGCTTCAGTTTGAAATATTTATTTCAATAAAGTTTCAGAAACTTTTAATTTCAAACAATGGAAGTCTGCTCCAATGAGACTAGCAAAGGCTGAGTAAGGTACTTCACAGCTAAATAGTGAACTGTTGTACAGTACGTTCAAACATTTGCAACTAAGGCAATAATGATACTGTTGTCTGCAGATGACCATCTTATGGCAACTCTGTTTCTATAGCAACAGACACACAGAAAAGCAAATGGAATAGAAAAAACAAAGTAAAAAAAAGGAAAGATTCAAATAAAATGAAACAAAGTTGAAATGTGTTCAGAATGGTACCAAAATGAATTTGAGGTATTCTGATGGCTTTTTTTTTTCAACTGTATTATCAGATTTTTAAAAATAATGTATTAGAATTTTAGATTCTTCACATATTTCCTTCAAAGTAAAAAAAATCAGGAATTAAAAAGCGCTTAATGCATTTTCCTATACAGTACGTTTAAACTCTGCATAATACCTTATAGATTTCAAACAATGAAATATTCTCTTCGAAGCACCAAATTTACACATTAGACAAGCCACAAAAGAACTCCACGTAACTCTCCAAGACCAGTTGGGTGCTGAAGCAATATGTTTACAACTACAAAAAGATAGATCTACTTTGAAACATAGACATCTGTGATAGGGAAAGGCAACTTTTTTTTAACTAAGATTTTAAAACATTTAAATAACATTAAATAGCAGACTGTAAAATATTGATCCACTGTATACAACATGGCATGTAGAAACATTTTACACAATTTGATAAGAAGGTGGAGAATCTACCATTTCAGAAAAGTCCTAGTTCCTTTGTAATAAAGCTTCCCTAAATATTAATTACAGCTTTCAAGGGCAACTTTGTACAAACAGAAGCAGTATTCAAAATAAAGAACTTAAGAGACAGAATAGCTTTCAAAAATAGATTAACTCTCATCAATTTCCCAACTTTACTCTTTAAAAAAAAGTCATTCAGTGACTCAGGAATGGTAGGCTGCTGTCATACCTCTCCAAGACACAATTAAAATTACCCCTTAAAATATTAAAGGCACCTTAGACATAATTAAGTTAACAACTATTGTTGCACTTCTGTAGGGAGGAGTGAGACAAGGATGAGGGATCTCACCCCACTCAGAAAGTAGTAGAAATTCTACCCCGGGACAGCCTCTTTGCTCTATGGGAATAACATAGCACCATTGAGTCAGAGCTGACATGTGAATGGAAACAAGACATGAGAACGTGAGCACCAGTACCAGGTAATGGGAGGTAGAAAATCACCCCGGGAAGCTCATCCTATTAGCACCATTTCATAAATCTAGACAAGCAGGTGGTGCAGGTGCACCTCTTCCTTTTCCCCCTCTGATTCCTTTTGCCTGCAACCAGTCAATTAAATCAGGCATCTTTCGGCTGCAAGCCAGTTCTAGATTGGGTCACACATTAAATTAAATGTCATGGATTTAGAAAATTTCAACAACTTGTAAGTTTCCCTTTCCCCACCACTATTGCACATTGGTGATGCTTATCGGACATGCAGTCACCAGCTATTCAATCCCTCTTGTGGCTATTGACATTATGCCATCTTAGTTTCAGAGCCACTAGAAACCGAATTGTTTAGTTTTAAAAAGAAAATGGATTTTCTGCAGCCCAGTTATAGACATTCTCACTTCTCTCAACACAATGGCAGAAAGATTCTTTGGCTACTGTTGGAGATTTTTAAATTCTAGTTGTTTTAGCTCAGAACTCTCGCTCAAATCAAGTCCGATAACATTTTCCTTAGTTATTTTGGAACCGCCTTCCATGGCCTTCTCTGATCAGCAATGTGACATCTTCACATCATACTAGCAATTCCTTCACTTTTATTAATATATAGTAAAGAATAACTATGCTGTGATGTGGGTTAAAGCTTGTTCAGTCAGAAGTTCAGAGAAAGCAGACGGGCCCGACCTCTAGGTGGTAATGAATTCCAGGCTTTGGTTGTGGTAAGTTATAGATGCCAATTATTGGCAGTTGATTGGGATCTTGTGTGTGAAAAAAGAAGTGAGTCTGATGCCATCGGCCATCCTGTATCTGAAAGGCAATAAAGAGAAATAAAATAGTCACCAGTTTTATCTATACTCGTGAGTAAAGCAGCTGAAATAAAGGGTTCCACTGAGTTAATAAGTACTTTGCTTTCTTCCCAGAAGATCCTCAATCACTCTGAGGTACAATGACGGCAACTGCGTTTTCACAGCAATTTGACAGGATCAAATTTAAACTTTCTTTCAGTGAAAAGGGCTTCACCAAAAGGCATAGTCCATTGGGAGCCTTCCCTTTAACTGCTTGTGGTTCTCTAAACCTCTTACTCAACCTCAGCAAGAGCAAGGAGCTTGGTCAGGAGAAATGAACTGGAGGTATGTGAACCAGTCCTTAACAGGGTCAGCAACTTTAAATTCCATGGTGTTATCATTCCTGCGCCCTGCACGCAAGTGCAATTACTACGAAAGCACAGCAATGCCTTTACTTCCTTAGAAGTTTGCAAAGATTTGGCACAGCATCTAAAACTTTGTCAAACCTCTATAGATGTGTGGTGGGGAGTATACTGACCAGTTGTATCTCACCCTGGTTTGGAAACACCAATGCCCCTGAATGGCAAATCCTACAAAAAGCAGTGGATATGGCCCAGTCCATCACGGATAAATCACTCCCCAGCATTAAGCACTTCTACATGGAGCGTTGTTGTGGGAAAGCAGCATCCATCGTCAGGGACCCCACCACCCAGGACATGCTCTCTTCACGCTGCTGCCATCAGGAAGGAGGTGCAGGAGCCTCATGACTCACCCCACCAGGTTCAGAAACAATTATTACCCCTCAACCATCAGGATCTTGAACCAGAGGGGATAACTTCACTAAACTTCACTTGCCCCATCATTGAACTGTTCCATCAATCAATGGACTCATTTGCAAGGACTCTTCATCTCATGTTCTCGATATTTATTTCTTATTTTTTCTTACTTTTTATATTTTTACAGTTTTTTGTCTTTTACACTCTGGTGTCTGCCCTGATGGTGCAGTCTTTCATTGATTCTATTATGGCTATTGAATTTGATAAGGTCCCACATAGGAGATTGGTGGGTAAAATCAGAGCTCATGGCATTGGGGGGAAGATATTGACATGGATAGAAAACTGGTTGGCAGATAGTAAGCAAAGGGTAGCGGTGAATGGGTGTTTCTTGGAATGGCAGGTGGTGACTAGTGGGGTGCCACAGGGCTCGGTATTGGGACCACAGCTAATTACGATTTACATCAACGATTTAGATGAAGGCATTGAGAATAACATCAGCAAGTTTGCTGAGGATACTAAGCTGGGTGGCAGTGTGACATGTGATGAGGATGTTAGGAGAATTCAGGGTGACTTGGATAGGCTGGGTGAGTGAGCAGATACTTGGCAGATGATGTTTAATGTGAATAAGTGTGAGGTTATCCACTTTGGGAGTAAGAACAGGAAGGCAGATTATTATCTGAACGGTGTAGAGTTAGGTAAGGGAGAAATACAAAGAGATCTAGGAGTCCTTGTTCATCAGTCACTGAAGGTGAATGAGCAAGTGCAACAAGCAGTGAAGAAGGCTAATGAAATGTTGGCCTTTATTACAAAGGGAATTGAGTACAAGAGCAAGGAAATCCTTTTGCATTTGTACAGGGCCCTGGTGAGACTACACCTGGAGTATTGTGTACAGTTTTGGTCTCCAGGGTTAAGGAAGGATATCCTGGCTGTAGAGGAAGTGCAGCATAGTTTCACAAGGTTAATTCCTGGGATGTCCGGACTGTCTTACGCAGAGAGGTTAGAGAGACTGGGCTTGTACACGCTGGAATTAAGGAGATTGAGAGGGGATCTGATTGCAACATATAAGATTATTAAGGGATTGGACAAGATAGAGGAAGGAAATATGTTCCAGATGCTGGGAGAGTCCAGTACCAGAGGGCATGGTTTAAGAATAAGGGGTAGGTCATTTAGGACAGAGTTAAGGAAAAACTTCTTCTCCCAGAGAGTTGTGGGGGTGTGGAATGCACTGCCTCAGAAGGCAGTGGAGGCCAATTCTCTGGATGCTTTCAAGAAGGAGCTAGATAGGTATCTTATGGATAGGGGAATCAAGGGATATGGGGACAAGGCAGGAACCGGGTATTGATAGTAGATGATCAGCCATGATCTCAGAATGGCAGTGCAAGCTCGAAGGGCCGAATGGTCTACTTCTGTACCTATTGTCTATTGAATTTATTGAGTATGCCCGTAGGAACATTAATCTCAGGATTCTATATGGTGACATATATGTACTTTGATTTACTTTGAACCAACTCTCTTCCCAAATTGTCCTCCTTTGACATGATTTAATATCTCGCTAAATGTAGTTTGGTGTGAAATATTGTCTGATGTTGGTCCTGTGAAGGATCCAGGGGTGTGTGGTTTACCTGCAGATATTGTTTATTGAGGCACAGACATGTGCACCATGGCTATGATTACACTGATAAACTGTTTATCACCTGAATAAGATGGGAAGGGACAATATGGAAAGTCTTACCATGACACAGTGTGTGATGGCCTGCTCCCCTTTTAGTTCTCAATGTGATTGAGCTTGGCCGAGGAGCAACAAAACACATAAAAGCTTTGGTAGTGTAAGAACAAAGTCACAACATGGAAAGTCAGTTTGATTTTAACATGATCTGTACCCGGCAATCATCCAGCAGCACTTTTGGAATAAAGTGTCCTCCTGCCTCCAGCATCAGGCCATTCCAGGACTTGAACTTCACGGCTTGTTTGAAAGGTTTGTTTGACTTCCCGTCCGTCCACACTGGCATATTCAGGCAGTGAATGGTGATGTGCTGGACTGCCTCGGAGCTCAGCAAATGCAAAAAGTTCATCTGGACTCGCCCCACAGAAAACTCCAACTGGAACCACAGAAAAAGAGTGAAAATCCAGCTAATTAGTGAAGTGCAAAATGCATGAAGATCAGGGCTGGAAAATAAAGAGCTGGGTGCACCTGCCTCAGCTGGCTAACACCTACAGATTGTATACCACTAATTACGGACTCAGCAAAGATAAGACATTAGTGAGAAAAATAAGCAATATTATTTGCAGTCAGTAAGCAACCAAGGAAGACCTCAGTTTGTGACACTTGCTTGTACCACTGGACTTGGACTTCTGAGGTCAAGAGAGTGGAACTGCCCCAGTACAACTTCTCTTCCACTGTAAAAAAACTCTCCCACACGGGTTCCGTCATTGCGGACATGATGGACCACCACCAGTAACCATACAGTCAAACAGTTTCTTTTTTGGAGATCAGCCTTTTTCTCAGCAGACATTCACAGATGGTTGCAAGCTTAATGAGTACAGAAACTCAATCTTTCAGTGTTATAGGCTTTTGCACTTAATGGGTTCCATTAAATCCTTATGATTTACTAGAAGAGAAGGTGTGGTTTCTTGCAGCCTTCTTTCAGTACTGAAAAAAAAAATCAGGTGAAGGTTATCTCCAGGTAAAGTGTAAAATGCAAGAAAATTAACCAGCAAGCAGGATTACAGGTCCCCAAAAGGCTGAATATACATTACATTGTTAAATGGACACATTTCATTTCTGCAGAGTGTTACAATGCAGCTTCTTTCAATCACAGCTCTGGGAGGACACAGCAGTTACATTCCCGGTTATACCTGTGCTAGGGCATACTCTGGAGTTATGGTATATAGCAAATACTAATTTCAACAGCAGCCAGTCTTCAGATCTGAACGTGGATTGTGGATTGAATTTAAAATGCAGCTCTGAACAATGGTCTTCCTGGAGCTGCAGACTGGGATTGATTGCAAACCAGGAAGCATCCATTTGCCTGAGATGTCTGTGTGAATGCAGCTGGAGAGAGACAATGCTGATTAACATTCAGTCTAGGGTGTCTAGAGTGTTGGTATGAGGATTTAGATGTTTGAAAATTATATGTAATTTAAATAAAGCATTGTCTACCTGAAGTATTGGAGTAAACAATGTCAATAGACAATAGGTGCAGGAGTAGGCCATTTGGCCCTTTGAGCCAGTACCACCATTCACTGTGATCATGGCTGACCATCCACAATCAGTACCCCGTTCCTGCCCTCTCCCTATATCCCTTGACTCTGCTATCTTTAAGAGTCAATGTCACTGTAACCTTCGAAACTGTATTGACTTTACCATCAATTTTAGGGATATAAAGATGTGATGTACTTTGAGCTTAAGAAACCTCTTCTTCCTAAAGTGTTTCAAATATGATGCCAGCTGCTTGTTTTGCTATATCCAGTAGCTTCAGTGTCTCTCTGGTTCACAGTCACAACACCTGAATAGTATCATTTCCCATAAATCTACAATTTTTGACAGACTTTGACCTGAAGCATTAACCCTGTTATATTTTCACAACAGTCGCCTGACCTGCTGAGCATTTCCAGCATTTTCTGTTTTTGTTACCTGGGGAATGTTTAAAAAAATTCTCTGGATTGTGTATTTTAAAGTCACGTGGAACCTCTTCACATGAGAGTAACTAGTGACATCAATAACAACGTCAATAATGACATCAATAGACTTTATAACTTGGTAGGTTTCTGCCATATGGAATACAATTCTGTCAAAAAAAATACTAAACCCATTTTAGTGAAACTTCATTCCATCCAGAAATATCTAACTGTAATCCAGTCAGAGCCATTCAACAGATGCTGCCCGACCTGCTGAGTTCATCCAGCTTTTGTACGTGTTGATTTGACCACAGCATCTGCAGTGTACTTTGTGTTTGCAGGGGTGTCAAACTCATTTTAGGTTACGGGCCGGATTGAGCAAAATGCAGCTTCATGCGGGCCGGATCAGTCGGACGCGTGCGAACGCAGCTTTCGTTGCCTCCGTTTTTTCAGCCTGCTCTCATGTGTCTCAGTCTCTGCTATAACTACAAAGTGTTTCACTTTACAAATTCCGTTTCTTATGAAGAAGACTGCCGAATAAACACTAAAAACCCTGAAAACCTGGTACCTGAATAAACTCAGCATTAGCCATATCATACGCCATAGGCGCTTCGATTACTGGGGCCAGCTTTAATAGTAATTAGATATTATCTCGTGGACCAAAGATAATTCTACCGCGGGCCGGATTTGGCCCGCGGGCCTTGAGTTTGACATATATGGTTTAGAGCAATTCTTTATTGTCCTGCAATAGTCTTTGCTTTCATCTCCCTTTCAGGCAGTAAATTCCAGATCAAAAATAGCCAGGGTGTCACCTTAAATCCATGTTATTTATTTCTTAGTCCTTCTTGTAACAAAACTACTTCTCTTTGTTCCTTCTGCTTAACTTTGTGACCTTTAACATTTCAGTCAATCACTTCTCAATCTCTCCAGCTTTTCCAGGTAAACAGAATCTCTCATAACTCCCGGGATTCTAATAAATCATTTTCTTAAAGTATTGGGCACAGTAGTCTAGTTGCAGCGGAACCAGTGTTTTATGGAGGCAACACACACAAAATGCTGGAGGAACTCAGCAGTCCAGGCTAAAAAGTACAGTCGACATTTCAGGCCAAGACCCTTCGTGTCCTGTGTGTTGCTTGGATTTCCAGCATCACAGATTTTCTCTTGTTTGTGTTTTTATAGAGACTCTGTGTAGGGTAACGTAAGGGGTGGAAACCCCTAATTCATAAACACCAATATTGAGCTGGGGTTCACTTTAAGAGGACAGTCTGATGTGATGATGTAATTATGTGAATTTTTTAATTGCACTTTATGTTGTGTTTGGTTGGCAATCAAGTGAGTTGTTACTGTTTCCCTTCAACTTACAACCCCTTTGCATTTGATTTACGAAAATTACACTTTGTAGTGAATGTCTCTTTCAGGATGCTGAATGTTCCTTTAAGGATTAATGCACATAAATGCCTGAATCTTTCTGCTCCTGCATATTATTTGAAATTGTATCATCGTCCTTATACAGACTTTTTTTTTTTAGCTTTAATGAGGCTATAATGCTTTGTACTACTCATCATCAAGTCCATCTGCTGTGTGCCTTGGCCTTTTCACCAGTCTCTGCTGGCTGAAGCTTGGCACAACTCTTCTCACTGTTTAATTTGCAAATGTCTAAACTGTATCGAAGTCAGTAGTGTATATTAAGCCAAGTGGTGGTCCCAGGAGATACTGACAATTAAACTGACATTATGTAACACTTTATGAAACAGCTTTAGAAGGTCCATACACACAGTTTGATCTTCAACCACATTAGGGTGACAGTCATAATAATACAGACAGCATTCTTGTCTCTGGGTCATGGACTCAAGCCAAAATCCAAAGACTTGAGCTCAAAATCAGTGCAGAATACCCAGAGCGGCAATATCTTCTTTCCATTCAATGAAACATCAGGATTTGGAATGTCCTTAGAGGAAGAAAATTCAGTTGTAGCATTCAGTAGGTAATTGGTTTAACAGATAATGAGCAGTAGAATAGAAGATTATGAGCAAAGAAAAGGGTTTGAGATCTAGAACATACATAGGAACCCTGGCTGAAAGGCTTTTTTGTGACTGTAAATTTGTAAAATTTCATGTCTATGCAGTACACAGGACACTTCAGATTCTGACCTGCTGCATTTTTCAGTTTTTGTGTTCCTTGTGGTGCATTGGGCAGCAACCTTTCTGCTTCTTCAGCATTTGGCTGTTCTTTTTTACGAGGCTGAGTTGCTGGCTCGATGCCTAACATGCTAGATTCCAACCCAGGACCATTTGTCTCAAAGTCCAGTGCTGATGCCACTACACCACCAGTGGGCACAATCTTTTTCTTTACTAGATTTAAAATCAGATCAAAGGAGGTCTAAGATAATATTCAAATCTGATTCAAGAAAAAGCATGTGCTCTCCTTGGCAATATTTATGGTTAATTGGAGGAAAAAGTGCTTTTCAACGACTGGAGTTTAATACTATGCGAGGCATGGATGTATCGTAATAAGGCAGAAACTTTGTTTGAGAAATGAATATGGTGTGTGGTTTAAATATAAATATAAATATATTTTAAATATACATTGAAGACGATTTTTTTTTACACTTTTTTACGACACCTGCTTCCAACTAATGCCTGGGTATATATTTATTGAAATACAGCCTTTCTTCCCTCTTCTTGCATTGTTTCATTTGGATCTTGGGAAGGTAGTGTTTCAGATTATCCCAGCAGATGAATCATTAGTTCGGTGCTTCTGGTGGGGCAGCAGAATTGATCCAGAAAACACGGACCCAAAGAAGGAACTTCAGGCTGTCAGGCATCCAAGTTCATAAGGGTCCTCTAATGTTTCTGTACATGCTCAGCCCTTTTTGTACTCGATTTATTCTTATACTCTACTTCTTCTCCTTGCTGGTAAGGTCTCAGTGACCTGACACAACATATACCTCAGGTATTGTTTTGGTCCAGGTATCGATTTATCAGAAAATAAATGTCACACAAAAGCTCTTTTAGAACATTACTTCAACTGAAGTGACAGCTTCAAATAGTTCTGTATTTTCTCGGTAAGACAGACAGAGAGGAAGCACCATTTATGCAGCAGTTCCATTATCTTATAATTTTATAAAGAAGCATAAACCTGAGGAGTCAAGAGCAGTAGAAACCATGAGATTGTGACCAAATAGAGCCATAGAACACAACAGCGCAGTACAGGCCCTGCAGCCCTCCATGTTGTGCTGACCCATATAATCCTTAAAAAAGTACTAAATCCACACTACCCCATAACCCTCTATTTTTCTTTCATCCATGTGCCTGTCCAAGAGGCTCCTAAAAACCCCTAATGTTTTAGCCTCCACCACCATCCCTGGCAAGTCATTCCAGGCACTCACAACCCTCTGTCTAAAAAACTTACCCCTGATGTCTCCCCTAAACTTCCCTCCCTTAATTTTGCACATATGCCCTCTGGTGTTTGCTATTCGTGCCCTGGGAAACAGGTACTGACTATCCACTCTATCTATGCCTCTCATAATCTTGTACACCTCTATCAAGTCCCCTCTCATTCTTCTACGCTCCTAAGAGAAAAGTCCCAGCTCTGCTAACTTTGCTTCATATGACTTGTTCTCCAAATCAGGCAACATCCTGGTAAATCTCCTCTGCACCCTCTCCATAGCTTCCACATCCTTCCTATAATGAGGTGACCAGAATTGAACACAATACTCTTAAGTGCGGTCTCACCAGAGATTTGTAAAGTTGCAACATGACCTCTCTACTCTTGAACTCAATCCCCCGTTAATGAAGCCTAGCATCCCATAGGCCTTCTTAACTACCCTATCAACCTGTGCAGCGACCTTGAGGGATGTATGGATTTGAACCCCAATGTCCCTCTGTTCATCCACACTCTTAAGTAACTGACCATTAATCCTGTACTCAGTCTTCTGGTTTGTCCTTCCAAAATGCATCACCTCACACTTATCCAGATTGAACTCCATCTGCCATTTTTCTGCCCAACTCTGCAGCCTGTCTATATCCTCTTGTAATCTTCGACAACCTACAGCTCCATCCACAACTACTCCAATCTTCGTGTCATCCGCAAACTTACAAACCCATCCTTCCGCCTCTACATCCAGGTCATCTATAAAAATCACAAATAGCAGGGGTCCCAGGACAGATCCCTACAGCACTCCACTAGTTACCGACCTCCAGGCAGAATACTTTCCTTCCACAACTACCCTCTGCTTTCTTCCTTTAAGCCAAATTTTTATCCAAACAGCCAAGGTTCCACTTATCCCATGCCTCATGACTTTCTGGATGAGTCTCTCATGAGGGACCTTGTCAAATGCCAAGAGGCAGCAAATGGAATATGCAAAGGCTTCTACAACTATGCAAAAAAGCAACAGTAACAGAAATGAATACACTGCATGAGTTAGCAAGAAAGTGGGTTGTGTTATACCCAAAATGTGGAAAGTTATCGAAACTTATAAAAAGCAAGCACGAAGGCTAACAGTACATTGGATAGCAAATTCAATAAGTTTTCCTGTTCTTTGTTCAGGGCTTTCATGTGGTCAGACTTGGCATATGGTATGCCACTTTAATCTCCCTATATGAGGAAAGATATACTGTCTCAGGGGAAGTAAAATTAATTCACTGGATTGACTTCTCCTGTTTCTTATATTCGGTGTGTTGTGTAACTCTGGGTGTGTTTAAAGCATTGTTGTCAATGTTTGATCAGTAATTATCCAAGGGCCAAAGCATCAGGACCCCGATGAATGTAATAGATGGTAATTTATCATTGAATCATCGACTGATACACAACATACGGAGGCCATTTGACTTGTCATCTCCCACTGGCCCTTTGAGAATGCTGCCCAGTTTAGTTAGAACAATATAACACAACAACAGGCCTTTTGGCCCTTCTTGACTGTGCCAAACCATTTTCTGCCTAGTCCCACTGACCTGCACCTGGGCCATATCCCTCCAAACCCCTCTCATCCATATACCTGTCCAAGGTTTTCTTAAATGTCAAAAGTGAGCCCGCATTCACCACTTCATCTGGCAGCTCATTCCACACTCCCACCACTCTCTGCATGAAGAAGCCCCACTTAATGTTCCCTTTAAACTTTTCCCCCTTCACCCTTAACCTGTTTTTTTTTCTCCTCTAGTCTCAGTGGAAAAAGCCTGCTTGCATTCACTCTATCTATACGCATCATAATTTTATACACCTCTATCAAATCACCCCTCATTCTCCTATGCTCCAGGGAATGAAGTCCTAACCTATTCAACCTTTCTCTGTAACTCAGTTTCTCAAGTCCCGGCAACATCCTTGTAAACCTTCTCTGCACTCTTTCAACCCTGTTAATATCCTTCCCATAACTGGGTGACCAAAACTGCACACAATACTCCAAATTCGGTCTCACCAATGTCTTATACAACCTCACCATTACATTCCAACTCTTATACTCAATACTTTGATTTATAAAGGCCAATGTACCAAAAGCTCTCTTTACGACCCTATCTACTTGTGACACCACTTTCTGTACTCCCAGATCCCTCTGTTCTACTGCACTCCTCAGTGTCCTACCATTTACCTTGTATGTTCTACCTCGGTTTGACCTTCCGAAGTGCAATACCTCACACTTGTCTGTATTAAATTCCATCTGCCATTTTTCAGCCCATTCCTCCAACTGGTCCAAATCCCTCTGCAAGCTTTGAAAACCTTCCTCACTGTCCACTACACCTCCAATCTCTGTATCATCAGCAAATTTGCTGATCCAATTTGCCACATTATCATCCAGATCATTGATATAGATGACAAATAACAATGGACCCGGCACTGATCCCTGTGGCACACCACTAGTCACAGGCCTCCACTCAGAGTAGCAATCCTCCACTACCACTCTCTGGCTTCTTCCATTGAGCCAATGTCTAATCCAATTTACTACCTCTCCATGTATACCTAGCGACTGAATCTTCCTAATTAACCTCCCATGCGGGACCTTGTCAAAGGCCTTACTGAAGTCCATGTTGACAACATCCACTGCCTTCCCTTCATCCACTTTCCTGGTAACTTCCTCGAAAAACTCTAACAGATTGGTTAAACATGACCTACCATGCACATAGCCATGCTGACTTTTTCTAATAAGTCCCTGTCTATCCAAATACTTGTAGATCCTATCTCTTGGTATTCCTTCCAATAATTTACCTACTACCGATGTCAAACTTACCGGCCTATAATTTCCCACTTACTTTTTGAGCCTTTTTTAAACAACGGAACTGCATGAGCTATCCTCCAATCCTCCGGCACCTGACCCGTGGATATTGACATTTTAAATATTTCTGCCAGGGCCCCTGCAATTTCAACACTAGTCTCCTTCAAGGTCCGAGGGAATACCCTGTCAGGTCCTGGGGATTTATCTACTCTGATTTGCCTCAAGACAGCGAGCACCTCCTCCTCTTTAATCTGTATAAGTTCCATGACCTCCCTACTTGTTTGCCTTGTTTCCATAGACTCCATTCCAGTTTCCTTAGTAAATACAGATGCAAAAAACCCATTTAATATCTCTCCCATTTCTTTTGGTTCCATACATAACCGAGAACTCTGATCTTCAAGGGGATCAATTTTAACCCTTACTATCCTTTTGCTCTTAACATACCTGTAGAAGCTCTTAGAATTATCCTTCACCCTGATTGCCAAAGAAACTTCATGTCTTCTTTTAGCCCTCCTGATTTCTTTCTTAAGTATTTTCTTACTCTTTTTATAATCCTCAAGCATCTTATTTCCTCCCTGTTGCCTATACATGTTATACATCTCTCTCTTCTTCTTTATCAGAGTTCCAATATCCCTCGAGAACCAAGGTTCCTTATTCTTATTCATTTTGCCTTTAACCCTGACAGGAACATACAAACTCTGCACTCTCAAAATTTCTCCTTTGAAGGCCTCCCACTTACCAATCACATCCTTGCCAGAGAACAACCTGTCCCAATCAATGCTTTTTAGATCCTTTCTCATTTCTTCAAATTTGGCCTCTTTCCAGTTTAGAACTTCAACCCAAGGACCAGATCTATCTTTATCCATGATCAAGTTGACACTAATGGCGTTATGATCACTGGAACCAAAGTGTTCCCCTACACACACTTCCGTCACCTGCCCTAACTCATTTCTTAATAGGAGATCTAATATTGCATCCTCCCTAGTTGGTACATCTATATATTGATTTAGAAAACTTTCCTGAACACGTTTTACAAACTCTAACCCATCTAGACCTTTAACAGTATGGGAGTCCCAATCAATGTGTGGAAAATTAAAATCCCCTACAATCACAACTTTCTGTCTCCTGCAGTTGTCTGTTAACTCTCTGCAGATTTGCTCCTCCAATTCTCCCTGACTATTGGGTGGTCTATAATACAATCCTATTAATGTGGTCATACCTTTTCTGTTTCTCAGCTCCACCCTTATGGCCTCAGCAGACAAGCTCTCTAATTTGTCCTGCCGAAGCACTGCTGTAATATTTTCCCTGACTAGCAAAGTCACCCCCCATCACCCTTCATCCCTCTGCCTCTATCATGTCTGAAACATCGGAACCCTGGAACATTGAGCTGCCAGTCCTGCCCCTCCTGTAGCCAAGTTTCAGTAATGGCTATGATGTCATAATTCCATGTGTCAATCCAGGCCCTCAGCTCATCTGCCTTTCCCACAATACTCCTCGCATTGAAATACACACACCTCAGAAGATTATTACCACCACACACAACCTTACTATTTGTGACTTTGCATGAACTACTAACATCATTTATTTTTACCCCTGTTCCACTATCTACTCTGGCACTCTGGTTCCCACCCCCCTGCAAATCTAGTTTAAACCCTCCCCAATAACACTAGTGTGGTGAACTACATATACCTGTCTGGACTGCTCCTGTGGCTCCTCCCACAGACCCCTGTATAAAGGCGATTGAGGCCTGAGCCCGGCCTCATTCTCCAGGATGTAGTGTTGTTCATTCTTCCAGTCAATAAAAGCTGATATCTCGCTTCTTACGTCTCAGAGTGAGTTATTGATGGTGCATCAATTTTATTGACTGGAAGTTAAAACATGGAAACCGTTTTACATCCGGAAAGATTGGATTTGGACTCCCAAGACCCTGAAGCAGCTCTTGCCTTTGAACTCTGGCTTGCATGCTTCCAATCATACTTGGAGGAGGTTCGTGCAACTGACCCCGCTGTTAGGCACAGAATTCTCCTCTCGAGAGTCGCCCCAAAAGTTTATTCATTCATCAGGGACCTCTCGACCTACGAAGGGGCGCTTGACGCCCTCAAAAGACAATACCTGCGGCCGGTGAACGCCGTCTACGCCAGACATCGCCAGACACCACAAATCCGCCGAATTTCTCCGAGCTCTACAGGCACTCGTGCGGACTTGTGACTGCAAAACGCTCACGGCGGAACAGCATGTGGAACTCTTGGTACGAGACGCCTTTGTGACCGGAATTAGGTCAGTGTATGTGCGCCAGCGGCTGCTGGAAAATGCTGATCTTACCTTACGCTCGGCGATCGAAATGGCCGACACGCTGGAGGCTGCTCTGCACAACGCTGACGCTGTCCAGCTGTGCGATCCCCCGCCGGTTCCATGGACACCTCCGACTCCGCCGCCACCGGTTTCCGCGAGCGAATTCGCCAACGCCGCTGCCAGTCATGGTTCCACGCACTCCCCGAACTTGACCAAGCGAAAGCTGCGTTATTTCTGTGGGCTTGAGAAACATCCTCGAAACCGTTGCCCAGCTCGAGAAGCGACCTGCTCCAGCTGCGGAAAACCGGGCCATTTCACCAGAGCCTGTAAGTCTAAACCGCGTGCGGGGTCGAGCAGCGCTGTGTTTGAGACGTGGGGGCCGCCATCTTCCATGCCCAGATGTGGGCGGCCATCTTTGCCGGCGTCACCATGCCCCGCCCCTACCTACCCGTGTGAGACGTGGGGGCCGCCATCTTGCATGCCCGGATGTGGGCGGCCATCTTTGCCGGCGTCTCCATGCCCCGCCCCCGACTCGCCGGTGTTTACCGGGCACCAAGATGGCATTTCAACTCTGGCCACCGTAACCCTCGACCAAAGCTCTCCGCACCAGCTCGCAAGGTCAATGATGGACATCCTGGTGGAGGGACACAGGACTAGCTGCCTGTTTGACATGGGCAGCACTGAGAGTTTTATTGACCCGGACACAGTGCAACGCTGTGGACTCGTGACACGGCCGGTAAGTCACAGGATCACCTTGGCTTCTGGGTCGCATTCCACAGACATCCGGGTGGGTTGTGTAGCGACATTGATGGTGCAGGGCACAGAATATCGGAACTTTGCGCTACTGGTCATGCCTCGACTGTGCGCACCTGTGCTATTGGGGCTGGACTTCCAGAGCCATCTGAAAGTGTGACTATGGCATATGACGGGCCTCTCCCACCGCTCACTGTCAGGAATCCTCAGTTTGGTGGGACTTTGCCATATACCCCGTTACCGCACACTCATACACACCGAACCACACGTCCCGCCCAGCACCATGCCGATAGCTGTGCTACTGACACTACTTGCAGCCTCTCCACCCTCAAGATCCCTCCCCCACCGCTGTTCGCCAACCTGACCCCCAACTGTAAACCGGTGGCGACTAAAAGCAGGAGGTACAGCGTGGGGGACAGGGCCTTCATTCAGTCAGAGGTACAGCGGCTGCTCGGGGAGGGGATCATCGAGACAAGCACAAACCCTTGGCGGTCCCAGGTGGTTGTTGTTCGGACTGGGCAGAAAAATAGGATGGTTGTGGACTATAGACAGACCATCAATAGGTTCACGCAGCTTGACGCGTACCCCCTACCCTGCATCGCGGATATGGTCAACCAGATAGCTCAGTACAAGGTGTACTCGACAATAGATCTGAAATCCGCTTATCACCAGCTCCCCATCCGCCCAGAGGACTGCCCCTACACTGCCTTCGAGGCGGGCGGCAGGCTCTATCACTTCCTGCGTGTCCCATTCGCATTCTGTGTCACAAATGGTGTCTCGGTCTTCCAGAGGAAAATGGACCGGATGGTGGACCAGTGCCAACTGAAGGTCATATTTCCCTATCTGGATAACATCACCATCTGTGGTCACGACTGGTCGGATCACAACACCAACCTCCAATGATTTTTCCAAGTGGCCAAAGCCCTGAACCTTACTTATAATAGGGACAAGTGTGTGTTCGGAACCACCCGACTCGCTATCCTTGGGTATGTCGTGGAAAACGGGGTCATTGGCCCTGATCCCGACCGTATGCGCCCCCTGTTAGAACTCCCTCTTCCCACCACTCTCAAAGCCCTCAGACGGTGCCTGGGCTTCTTTTCCTATTACGCCCAATGGGTCCCTCATTATGCAGACAAGGCCCGCCCCCTGGTCAAGTCTACCACTTTTCCCCTCTCTGCCGAGGCCTGCGCGGCCTTCAGCTGCATTAAAGGGGACATTGCCAAAGCAACGATGCATGCGGTGGACGAGACCATTCCCTTCCAAGTAGAGAGTGACACCTCCGATTTTGCGCTTGCCGCTACCCTCAATCAGGAAGGCAGGCCAGTAGCATTCTTTTCTCGTACCCTTCAAGGCTCTGAACTTTGGCACTCCGCGGTGGAGAAAGAAGCCCAGGCCATAGTGGAAGCTATTAGGCACTGGAGGCACAATCTCGCCGGCAAAAGGTTCACCTTGCTGACCGACCAGCGCTCAGTTGCGTTCATGTTCAGCAACCAACAGCGGGGCAAAATCAAAAATGATAAAATTTTGTGGTGGAGAATAGAACTCTCTACCTACAATTATGATATCCTGTACCGGCCTGGCAGACTCAATGAGCCCCCTGATGCCCTATCCCGGGGAATGTGTGCTAGCGCACAGCTTGACCAGCTGTATGCCCTTCATGCACATCTTTGCCATCCGGGAGTCACCCGATTTTACCATTTCGTTAAAGCCCAGAACCTGCCGTACTCCCTGGAGGACATCAGGACGATGACCAGGGACTGCCAAATCTGCGCTGAGTGCAAACCGCACTTCTACCATCCTGACATGGCGCAACTTGTCAAGGCCACCCGCCCTTTTGAGCGACTGAGTGTTGACTTTAAGGGCCCCCTTCCCTCCACCGACCGCAATGTCTATTTTCTCAATATTATTGACGAGTACTCGCGATTCCCCTTTGCCATTCCCTGCCCCGACACCACTACCACGTCCGTCATAAAAGCCCTGCGCCAGCTCTTCACTCTGTTCGGATATCCCTGCTATATCCACAGTGATAGAGGGTCCTCCTTTATGAATGACGAGCTGCGCCGGTACCTGCTAGCTAGGGGCATTGCTACTAGTCGAACCATGAGTTACAATCCCCGTGGGAATGGACAGGTGGAGAGGGAGAATGCCACAGTGTGGAAGGCCACACTTTTAGCCCTTAAGTCAAAAGGGTTGCCGGTCTCTCGATGGCAGGAGGTCCTCCCTGAGGCACTCCACTCTATCCGCTCCCTGTTATGTACGTCCACCAATGCCACCCCTTACGAACGCCTATTCTCTTTTCCCAGGAAGTCTGTCACTGGGACCACCCTACCAGTTTGGCTGACGTCCCCGGGGCCAGTGCTGCTCCGAAAACATGTGAGGAGTAATAAATACTCCCCGCTGGTCGAGAGGGTTCACCTTTTGCATGCTAACCCCCAGTATGCCTACGTGGTCTTGCCTGATGGGCGGGAGGACACGGTCTCTGTCCGCGACCTGTCGCCCGCAGGAGCAGCAGACCACTACCCCGAACTCTCCACGGTAACTATGAACCCTGTACCCGAGGTGACACTGCGCACACCGAGCCCTACACAGACTCCTCACGACGCTCATGTACCAGGCATCTCGTACGCGTATATTCCGGGCGCCTCGCACACACGTGAGGGATCCCTGACACCTCCAGTTAGGCCAGAACCAGCACAACCTCCATCTCCTGTGCAATCACCACCTCTGGCACCTGTGCAATCGCAGCCGGAGCTACATAGATCGCAGCGACAGATTCGACCACCTGATAGACTTAACCTGTAAATATACTTGTAAGAAACTTCGCCACCTGGGGACTCTTTTTAAAACAAAGGGGGGGGGGGGTGTGAATGTGGTGAACTACATATACCTGTCTGGACTGCTCCTGTGGCCCCTCCCACAGACCCCTGTATAAAGGCGATTGAAGCCTGAGCCCGGCCTCATTCTCCAGGATGTAGTGTTGTTCATTCTTCCAGTCAATAAAAGCCTATATCTCGCTTCTTATGTCTCAGAGTGAGTTATTGATGGTGCATCAACTAGCAAACCTCCCTGCGAGTATATTGGTCCCCTTGTAGTTCAGGTGTAACCTGTCTCTCTTGTACAGATCCCACCTGCCCCAGAAGAGGTCCCAATGATCTAGAAATCTGAAACCCTGCCCCCTACACCAGTTTCTCAGCCACGTGTTCATCTGCCAGAGCATCCTACTCTTACCCTCACTGGCACGTGGTACAGGCAGCAATCCGGAGATTACTACCCTCGAGGTCCTGTTTCTCAACTTCCTACCAAGCTCTCTGTACTCGCTCTTCAGGACCTTCTGACTCTTTCTACCTATGTCATTGGTACCGATCTGTACCACGACATCTGGCTGATCACCCTCCCAACCTCAGAATGCTGTGCACACGATCAGAAACATCCCTGACCCTGGCACCCGGGAGGCAACAAACCATGTCTCTGTCACGACCACAGAATCTCCTGTCTGTACCCCTGACTATGGAGTCCCCTATCACTACCACTCTCCTCTTCTTCCTCCCTCCCTTCTGCACTGCAGAACCAGATTCAGTGCTAGAGATCCGTCTGCCGCAGCTTGTCCCAGGTAAGCCATCCCCCCCAACAGTATCCAAATTGATATACCTGTTTTGGAGGGGAATGGCCACAGGGGAACCCTGCACTACCTGCCCTTTCCCCTTCCCTCGCCTGACGGTAACCCAATTACCTGTGCCCTGTTCCTTAGATGTAACTACCTCCTGGAAGCTACTATCTATAAACTGCTCAGTCTCCAGAATGATCTGGAGGTCATCCAGCTCCTGCTCCAGTTCCCTAACGCAGTCTATTAGGAGCTGCAGCTGGATGCACTTCTTGCAGGTATCGTTGTCAGGGATACCGGAGGACTCCCTGACTTCCCACATCCTGCAAGAGGAGCGTTCCAACATCCTGCCTCTAGACATATTCTCTAGTCTGAACAAAAAAAAGAAGAAAATAGAAAATTACCGGAATCTATCCTTGCCTCTGCCTGTTTCTCGCTGAAGTCTGACTAAGCCAAAGCTGTCCCACTCCGACTCAGTCTACTCCAACGATGGCCGCTGTATATGGCAGTCTTTCTTTTAAACCTTGGTGCACTATGTCACACACCTGCACAGTCTAGCCTCTTTTCCCCGAGCTGTTAAAGAAAAATGACCTTCTCTCTGCGATGCCTTCAGTCTTCCACTCTTAGCCTCTTGCTTCAATTGAAAAGACTGTTGAAAGTTTTTCTCTCCCTTTTAAACCTTGGCGTGCTACGTCACACGCCTGCACAGCCTAGCCGCTTTTCCCTGAACTGTTAAAGAAAAACGACCTTCTCTCCACGATGCCTTCAGTCTTCCACTCTCAGCCTCTTGCTTCGATTGAAAATATGAGTTCCACACCTCATATTTTCTACCACAATCTTGCAAATTGGTTTTAATTAAATATACATCTTGCCTTCTCCTAGCTAAAATAACAACTAAAATATTTACTGTACAGAATTAAATAGCTATTGGATGAGGTCAGAATTAAGATGAAAGTTATGTCATTTATTTGTGGAAGTTAGTGATAACGTAGAGACCAAGGGTATAGTAACAGACAATGGTCTATACGTTACTTTATCCCTAGTCTTAACCTACATTGTATCCATTCCTCTCTGCAACTTAAAACTAACTTGAGTTCTCACTTTCCCCAGTTTGGACAAAACATTAACCCTGTTTCCCTATCCACAGATGCTGCCAGCCCGTTACGATTTCAGATTTCCACCATCGGTTGTTAAAGCTGTAAAACTTTGATCTAAAACCATTAAAGTAGTTTTGTTGCAAAATTATGCTGAACTGTTTGTCTTTAGGACCAAGGTTACAATGACAGTCACAGCATTTGGTGTGTAACTATATGCAGCTAATATATAGGAGGAGTGCTGTCTTTTAACTTGAACTTTGTGACAGGTGGTGGCCACATTCCATCTTGTGGCTCTCCTGTCCTTTAATGAGATTACCTCTAGCTCACATTGTAAGCCACAAAAATATACTCATTTCATTGCTGAAAGTTTCAGCTCACTCAGCCTGGGTTTCTGGTTTCTCTTTCTCTCCTGGCCAAGTTGCAACTTTGTTCTTGTTCGGGACTTCGTCATACAAGAAAACAGAATTTCTGCTACCACATCTGTTAATTATATGATGCACTTCAGTCAGGCTCTCCCTCATCCAAACAGTCCACGTGGTATTGTGCTGCGTCTGAGCCTCTTTCCATTGTTCCACATCCAAATCAATCAACAATCAACTATTACAATTTCCCTATTTGCTTAACTTTATATTTTACACCATCTCACAGATGTAGAGAAAGCTTGAATAATCTTTTATAACCTTTGGGTAAAAGAGTAATTGCAATAGCCATCATATTTAGAATAATTTGAAAAGGCGCTTGCAGTACCAGCATACACCAGATGGTGGTGCTGTGTTAATAATTTAGCTGTCAGCATGGGTAACTCTGCAACAACCTTACTCCTCCAGATTTTTAAAAGTGAGAAATACAATAACTCTTGGACATCGAATTGAAATTTTTATGGTACCTTTAAATTATCTGGAGCTCACTTCCTAAAAATAATTCTAACTGCACTGTGTAAAAAAATTAAATTGCAGCTGCTGAAATCCAAATTTTAAAAGCGTTTAAGCTGACAATATGGACTATGACTCTTTCAATGTTCAAGTATGTAAATGTTACCATTATATTACCTTGAGATTCATTTTCTTGCAGCGACTTACAGCAAAATAAGAAATACAATATAATTCATGAAAGACTATGCATGTAACAAGATGGACAAATAACCAATGTGCAGTAGCAGACAAATTGTGGAATTAAATGAGAAAATAAACAATCCTGAGAACATGAATTGTAAAAAGTCCTTATAAATGAGTCTGTAGGTTGTAGAATCAGTTCAGATTTGTGGTGAGTCTTGTTATCCATGCCAGTTTGAGCCTGATGGTTGTAGGGTAATAACTGTTCATGAATCTGGTGGTGTGGGACCTAAGGCTTCTGTATCTCTTACCCAATGGAAGTATTGAAAAGAGATGGTGAGGTCCTTCATGATGGATGCTTTTCCTTGCATCAGTGCTCCATGTAAATGTGCTCAATGGTGGGGAGGGCTTTGCCTGTTTTGGAGTGAGTTGTATCCACCAGTTTCTGCAGCCTTTTCCCCAGGTGCCACCTGGAGTGATGATTATTTCCAACACTTACTCTTTTATTTCAATTATATGTTATTAAAAAAAATTATTTAGAGATACAGTGCGGAACAGGCCCTTCGAGCTCATTGAGCTGCACCACCCACTGTTTTAATACTGGCCTAATCACAGGACAATCTACAATGACCAGTTAGATCTTAAGACAAGGGAGCAGTATTAGGAGATGTGGGACATCGAGTCTGCTCCACCAATCAATCATGGCTGATATTCTCCCCTCTATCCTCCCCTTCTCAGCCCCACTCTCCGGCCTTCTAACCTTAACCTTTGATGCCATGTCCAGTCAAGAACCTATCAAGCTCTGCCTTAACTACATCCAATGGGCTGGCCTCCACAACAGCTTGTGGCAATAAATTCCACGGATTCATCACCCTCTGGCTAAAGAAATTTCTCTGCATCTCTGTTTTAAATGGATGCCCCTCTAGCCAGAGGCTGTGCCCCCTTGTTCTAGACTCTCCCAACATCTTTCCACATCTACTCAGTCTAGGCTTTGCAACATTCGAAAGGTTTCAATGATATTTCCACTCATCCTAAATTACAGCGAGTACAGACCCAGAGCTATCAAACATTTCTTGTATGATATCCCTTACATTCCTGGAATCAACCTTCAGAACTTCCTCTGAACCCTCTCCAATGTCAGCACATCTTTTCTTAGATGAGGAGCCCAAAACTATTCCAAATATTCAAGGTGAGGCCTCACCACTGCCTTATAAAGCCTCAGCACCACATCCCTGTTCTAGTATTCTAGACCTCTTAAAATGAATGCTAACTTTGCATTTGTCTTCCTCACCACCGACTCAAACTGCAAGTTTACCTTTAGGGTGTTTTGCACAAGGATTCCCAAGTCCTTTTGCATCTCAGATTTTTGGATTTCTTCCCGGTTTAGAACATTTATTTCTTTTACCAAAGTGCATGACCACACATTTTCCAACATTATATTTCATTTGCCACTTCCTTGCCTATTCTCCTATTCTGTCTAAGTTCTTCTGCAGCCTACCTGTTTCCTCAACACTACCTGCCCCTCCACCAATCTTTGTATTATCTGCAAACTTGGCAACAAAGCCACCTATTCCATCATCTAAATCATTGATATACAGCATAAAAAGAATCAGTTCCAACAGCAACCCCTATGGAACACCACTAGTCGCTGGCAGCCAGCCAGAAAAGGGTCCTTTTATTCCAACTCATGGCCTCCTACCAATCAGCCAATGCTTTAACCATGCCAGTAACTTTCCTGTAAAACCACAGACTCTTAACTTGGTAAGCAGCCTCATGTGTGGCACCTTGTCAAAGGTCTTCTGAAAGTCCAAATATACAACATCCACTACATCCCCTTTATCCATCCTACATGTAATCTCCTCAAAGAAATCCAACAGGTTTATCAGGCTAGATTTTCCCGTAAGGAAATCATGCTGACTTTGTCCTATCTTGTCATGTGTCACCAAGTACTCCTTAACTCCATCCTTAACAATTGACTTCAACATCTTCCCAACCACTGAGGTCAGGGTAACTGGTCTATAATTTCCTTTCTGCTGTCTTCCTCCTTTCTTAAAGAATGAGGTGACATTTGTAATTTTCCAGTCCTCTGGCACCATGCCAGAGTCTGATGATTTTTGAAAGATCATTACTAATGCCTCCACAATCTCTAACACTAACTCTTTCAGAACCCTAAGGTGCAGTTCAGCTGGTCTGGGTGACTTAGGTACCCTTAGGTCTTTCAGCACCTACTCCCTTGTAATAGTAACTGGATTCACTTCTCTTCCCTCACATTCTTCTACATCTGGCACACTGCTAGTGTCTTATTTGTCTCCGTTATTATTTCTCTGGCCTCATTTTCAAGCGGTCCTATATCCATTCCCATCTCTTTTTTTTTACATACTTGAAAAAGCTTTTACTATCCACTTTGATATTGGTTGCTTATATTTCAATATTATGATTTAATTTAATTTTTATGAATACAGGGTTTGTGATTGTAACTGTATTTTTAATACAATGTATTTGGTACTATTTTATTTTTTTCTTTTGACTTATAATATATCTTTTTGTACTCTGTATTCCTTTATGCAGAAACTAAGAAAAATATTGAAAAAGAGATATTGTTTGTTAGCTTGCTTTCATATTTCATTTTTTCCCTCCTAATGATTATTTTAGTTGCTCTCTGTAGAGTTTTAAAAGCTCCCCCAATCCCCTGTCTTCCCACTAATTTTTGTTTTGTTGTATGCCCTCTAATTTGCTTTTACATTAGCTTTGACTTCCCTTGTTAGCCTTTTGAGTATTCCTTCAGTTTTGGAATACATCTATCCTGCCTCTTTCTCAATTTTGCCAGAAACTCACACCATTGATGCTCTGCTGTCATCCCTGCCAGCATCTCCTTTCAATTTACTTTGGCCAACTCCTCTCTCATACCACCTCTCTCATCCCATCTCTTCTGGGGAAGGTGGGACCTGTACCGATTGGATGGGTTGCACCTGAACTCGAGAGGGAGCAATATCCTTGCAGGTAGGTTTGATAGCATGGTTCGGGAGGGTTTAAACTAATTTGCAAGGGAGATGGGACCCGGAGCGATAGAGCAGTGAAAGAAGTGCATGGAGTAAAACCAGATCTAACATATAAAGAGGCTTTGAGGAAAGAGAAGCAGAATAAAGGGTGTAAAGGTAGTAAGGTAGAAGGGCTAATGTGTGTGAACTTCAATGCAAGAAGCATCAGGAACAAAGGTGATGAACTGAGAGCTTGGATACATACATGGAATTATGATGTAGTGGCCATTACGGAGACCTGGCTGGCACCAGGGCAGGAATGGATTCTCAATATTCCTGGATTTCAGTGCTTTAAAAGGGATAGAGAGGGGGGAAAAGGGAGGAGGGGTGGCATTACTGGTCAGGGATACTATTACAGCTGCAGAAAGGGTGGGTAATGTAGCAGGATCCTCTTTTGAGTCATTATGGGTGGAAGTCAGGAACAGGAAGGGAGCAGTTACTCTACTGGGGGTATTCTATAGGCCCCCTGGTAGCAGCAGAGATACCGAGGAGCAGATTGGGAGGCAGATTTTGGAAAGGTGCAAAAATAACAGGGCTGTTATCATGGGTGACTTTAACTTCCTGTGGTGAACTACATATACCTGTCTGGACACGCCCCCTGCTGACTGCTCCTGTGGCTCCTCCCACAGACCCCGGTATAAAGGCGATTGAGGCCTGAGCCTGGCCCTCATTCTCCAGGATGTAGTATGGTGGTCAACTACTGCTTGTTCTTTCTTCCAGTCAATAAAAGCCGATATCTCGACTTCACGTCTCAGAGAGAGTTATTGATGGTGCATCAATTTTATTGACTGGAAGTTTTAAAACATGGAAAGCGTTTTACGTCCGGAAAGATTGGATTTGGACCCCCAAGCCCCTGAAGCAGTTCTTGCCTTTGAACTCTGGCTTGCATGCTTCCAATCATACTTGGAGGAGGTTAGTGTAACTGAACCCACTGTTATGCACCGAATTCTCCTCTCGAGGGTCACCCCGAAAGTTTACTCACTTATCTGAGACCTGCCGACCTACCAAGGGGCACTGGACGCCCTTAAGAGACAGTACCTGCGGCCGGTGAACACCGTCTACGCAAGACATCGCTTAGCTATGCGGTGACAGCGGCCTGCAGAGTCGAGCGCCAAGTTTCTCCGAGCCCTACAGACACTCATGCGGACTTGCGATTGCAAAACTCTCACGGTGGAACAGCATGCGGAGCTGCTAGTATGAGACACCTTTGTTACAGGAATCAGGTCAGTGTACGTACGCCAGCGGCTGCTGGAAAATGCCGATCTTACCTTACGCTCGGCGATCAAGACGGCCGACACGCTGGAGGCTGCTCTGCACAACGCTGACGCTGTCCAGCCACGCGACCCCCCGCCAGTTCCGTGAACACCTCAGACCCTGCTGCCGCCAGTTCCCGCGAGCGAATTCGCCAACGCCGCTGCCAGTCGCGATTCCACGAACTCCCCGAACCCGACCACAGCTGCTGCCAGTCGCAAGCCCGCGGACTCGAAAAGCACCCCCGAAAACGCTGCCCGGCCCGAGAAGCGACCTGCTCCAGCTGCGGGAAGAAGGGCCATTTCGCCAAGGTCTGTAAGTCTAAACCATGAGCAGGGTTGGGCAGCGCTGCGTGTGAGGCATGGGGGCCGCCATCTTGCATGCCCGGATGGGGGCGGCCATCTTTGTCGGCGCCAACATGCCCTGCCCCCTACCCACCGGTGCTTACCGGACACCAAGACGGCAGTTCAACTCTGGCCACTGTAACCCTCGACCAAAGCGCCCCACACCAGCTTGCAAGGTCAATGATGGACATCCTGGTGGAGGGGCACAGGACTAGCTGCCTGTTTGACACGGGCAGCACTGAGAGTTTTATTGACCCGGACACAGTGCAAAGCTGCGGACTCGTGACACGGCCGGTAAGTCAGAGGGTCACCTTGGCTTCTGGGTCGCATTCCACAGACATCCGGGTGGGTTGTATAGCAACATTGGTGGTGCAGGGCACAGAATATCAGAACTTTGCGCTACTGGTCATGCCTCAACTGTGCGCGCCTGTGCTATTGGGGCTGGACTTCCAGAGCCACCTCGAAAGTGTGACTATGGCATATGACGGGCCCCTCCCACCACTCACTGTCAGGAATCCTCAGTTTTGTGGGACTTCGCCATATACCCCGCTACTGACCACACACACACACCGAGCCACACATCCCACCCAGCACCATGCCGACAGCTGCGCCACTGACACCACTTGCAGCCTCTCCACCCTCAAGATCCCTCCCCCACCACTGTTCGCCAACCTGACCCCCGACTGTAAACCTGTGGCAACTAAAAGCAGGAGGTACAGCGTGGGGGACAGGGCCTTCATTCAGTCAGAGGTGCAGCGGCTGCTCAGGGTGGGGATCATTGAGCCAAACACAAGCCCTTGGAGGGCCCAGGTGGTTGTTGTTTGGACCGGGCAGAAAAATAGGATGGTCGTGGACTATAGTCAAACCATCAATAGGTTCACGCAGCTTGACGCGTACCCCCTACCCTGCATCGCGGATATGGTCAACCAGATAGCTCAGTACAAGGTGTACTCGACAATAGATCTGAAATCCGCTTATCATCAGCTCCCCATCCGCCCAGAGGACCGCCCCTACACTGCCTTCGAGGCGGGCGGCAGGCTCTATCACTTCCTGCGCGTCCCATTCGCATTCTGTGTCACAAATGGTGTCTCGGTCTTCCAGAGGGAAATGGACCGGATGGTGGACCAGTGCCAACTGAAGGCCACATTTCCATATCTGGATAACATCACCATCTGTGGTCACGACTGGCCGGATCACAACGCCAACCTCCAATGATTTTTCCAAGTGGCCAAAGCCCTGAACCTTACTTATAATAGGGACAAGTGTGTGTTTGGAACCACGCGACTCGCTATCCTTGGGTATGTCGTGGAAAACAGCGTCATTGGCCCTGATCCCGACCGTATGCGCCCCGTTAGAACTCCCTCTTCCCACCACTCTCAAAGCCCTCAGATGGTGCCTGGGCTTCTTTTCCTATTACGCCCAATGGGTCCCCCATTACACAGACAAGGCTCGCCCCCTGGTCAAGTCTACCACTTTTCCCCTCTCTGCCGAGGCCTGCGCGGCCTTCAGCTGCATTAAAGGGGACATTGCCAAAGCAATGATGCATGCGGTGGACGAGACCATTCCCTTCCAAGTAGAGAGTGACGACTCCGATTTCGCGCTTGCTGCTACCCTCAATCAGGCAGGCAGGCCAGTAGCATTCTTTTCTCGTACCCTTCAAGGCTCTGAAATTCGGCACTCCGCGGTGGAGAAAGAAGCCCAGGCCATAGTGGAAGCTATTAGGCACTGGAGGCACTATCTCGCCGGCAAAAGGTTCACCTTGCTGACCAACCAGTGCTCGGTTGCGTTCATGTTCAGCAACCAACAGCGGGGCAAAATCAAAAATGATAATATTTTGCGGTGGAGAATAGAACTCTCCACCTACAACTATGATATTCTGTACCGGGACTGGAAGGCTCAATGAGCCCCCTGATGCCCTATCCCGGGGAGCGTGTGCCAATGCACAGCTTGACCAGCTATACGCCCTCCATGCACATCTTTGCCATCCGGGGGTCACTCGATTTTACCATTTCGTGAAAGCCTGGAACCTGCTATACTCCCTTGAGGACATCAGGACGATGACCAGGGACTGCCAAGTCTGCGCTGAGTGCAAACCGCACTTCTACCGTCCTGAAAAGGCGCAACTTATCAAGGCCACCCGCCCCTTTGAGCGACTGAGTGTTGACTTTAAGGGCCCCCTTCCCTCCACCGACCGCAATGTCTACTTTCTCAATATTATTGACGAGTACTCGCAGTTCCCCTTTGCCATCCCCTGCCCCGACACCACTACCACGTCTGTCATAAAAGCCCTGCGCCAGCTCTTCACTCTGTTCGGATATCCCTGCTATATCCACAGTGATAGAGGGTCCTCCTTTATGAGTGACAAGCTGCGCCAGTACCTGCTGGAGAGGGGCATTGCTACTAGTAGAACCACGAGTTATAATCCCCGGGGAAATGGACAGGTGAAGAGGGAGAATGCCACAGTGTGGAAGGCCACACTTTTAGCCCTTAAGTCAAAAGGGTTGCCGGTCTCTCGATGGCAGGAGGTCCTCCCTGAGGCACTCCACTCTATCCGCTCCCTGTTCTGTACGTCCACCAATGCCACCCCTCACGAGCGCCTATTCTCTTTTCCCAGGAAGTCTGCCACTGGGACCACCCTACCGGCTTGGCTGACGTCCCCAGGGCCAGTGCTGCTCCGGAAACATGTGAGGAGCAATAAATACTCCCCGCTGGTCGAGAGGGTTCACCTTTTGCATGCTAACCCCCAGTATGCCTACGTGGTCTTGCCTGATGGGTGGGAGGACACGGTCTCTGTCCGTGACCTGGCGCCCGCAGGAGCAGCAGACCACTACCCCGAACATTCCACGGTAACTATGAAACCTGTACCCGAGGTGACACCGCGCACACCGAGCCCTACACAGACTCCTCACGACACTCCTATACCGGGCGTCTCGTACGCGCATATACCAGGCGCCTCGCACACGCATGAGAGATCACTGACGCCTAGTGGGCTGACACCTCCAGTTAGGCCGGAACCAGCACAACCACCGTCTCCGGTGCAATCACCACCACCGGCACCTGTGCAATCACCACCAGTACCTGTGCAATCACAGCCGGTGCTACGTAGATCACAGCGACAGATTCGACCACCTGATAGACTTAACCTGTAAATATACTTGTAAGAAACTTCGCCCCATGGGGACTCTCTTTTAAAACAAAGGGGGGGTGAAGGTGGTGAACTACATATACCTGTCTGGACACGCCCCCTGCTGACTGCTCCTGTGGCTCCTCCCACAGACCCCGGTATAAAGGCGATTGAGGCCTGAGCCGGCACTCAGTCTCCAGGATGTAGTATGGTGGTCAACTACTGCTCGTTCTTTCTTCCAGTCAATAAAAGCCGATATCTCGACTTCACGTCTCAGAGAGAGTTATTGATGGTGCATCACTTTCCTAATATTGATTGGCACTTGATTAGTTCCAAGGGTTTAGATGGGGCAGAGTTTGTTAAGTGTGTCCAGGATGGATTCCTGTCACAGTATGTTGACAGGCTGACTAGGAGGAATGCCATACTAGATCTAGTATTAGGTAACGAACCGGGTCAAGTCACAGATCTGTCGGTGGGTGAGCATCTGGGGGACAGTGATCACCGCTCCCTGGCCTTTAGCATTATCATGGAAAAGGATAGAATCAGAGAGGACAGGAAAATTTTTAATTGGGGAAGGGCAAATTATGAGGCTATAAGGCTAGAACTTATAACTAGAAGAATGAAAGGTGGTATGGCGTTCTCAAAGGAATTGAGGGTAGAAGGTGAGAGACCATTTCCCTTGGCTGGAGAATTTTTGTCACTTCGAAGATTCACACTATTGCAGAGAAATTTCTTCTCTCGGGGGCAGTGATTGTCTGGAATTCATTAGAAATATTTATGATGAAAATTAATATTTTAAAGATGGAGGAGTTGAGGCCAACATGGATTAGCCACAATCATATCGAATGGCAAGACAGGGTTGGGGAGCCCACTGACCTATTTCCTTGTGAATCTTTTGAATCTTCTGCACTGTATGCTCAGTCATGGGGCACACATAACGGGTTAGAGCAACAGGTTTTTGGACTCTAAGGAGCCATGCACCCAAGCCAAGATTATGAACAGAAGGTTGCAGATATTTTGTGTCAGTTCAGTCTTTATGAAGAGCTGAAAATGGCTAAGGTACTCATACCTCAAGGCTACCTATGTCCAAGTTTATCTGTGAAGAATTTCTGCATCTATTTCATTCAGGTATCAATGAGATTTACAGGAAGATGTTGTTTCCTGCTTGGCATTGCTGTCTGCTGCACCTCCAACGGTGCCCTTAGGTCAGATACAGGGTCATGAGCCGGGGACCACCGCTCATTGATATTTCATTCACTTAGCCCTGGTCCACCTCCTGGTGGTGTAGCAGTGTGCGGGATGTCTCCCTGCCACCCCCTGCAGCTTTCAATGGCGTTAGTCGGTCCTCCAATTTCTGTCCTTCATCCTCAGCCACAGCCAAAAACTGCCCTTTTCTGCCAATTCTCTGGTGGCCCACTTGAGCCTCACTCCAGTCACTGCCATATCACGGAGTGCCGACGAAGTCCTGGCATCCTACCCCCGCAGGCAGTACTCAGCTGCCAGGTCTGAGTACTTCATCCTCTTCCGCTCGTGGGCAGCCCCCACTCCTTCCTCCTGCGCGATGGTTAACAATGAGGAGGACTGTCTTGGTAGCCGTGGATCACAGTATGATGACTGGGCAGAGAGATGTGGTGGTGATCCGAGGGGAACTCTGCCGAGATCTGCCCTCATGTTCCACTCCTTGCCCGTAAAGAGGAGTCTTGCAGGAGCTCTTGGACAGGTGATTTCAGCGCTTGTACCAGCCTTAACAAATGTGATGAATTGCTGTCTCGCTGGGGAAAAGCTGCTTCTTGCATCCCAGTGCAGGTCTCTAGGATCTCCACAAGCTTCTTTAGGACCTGATCATGCCACCATCTGTAGAGCCCTTGGGACAAGGCAATCTGGCATCCTGCCAGGGTGTGCTGGAGGTTGGCATTGGTGGTATCACAAAGAGGGCAGCTATCCTCATTGCCGAACCACAGGTGAATATTTTGGGGACAGGGCAAGGGGTCATAGGTTAGTTACCCTGACGAGGAAGCCCAAATTGGGGAAGGATCTTTGGTATACAGTCAATATATAAAGAGTTATATCAGAATATGCGATAAAATAGATAAATAAAAGCAGAGCTTTACCTTTGACACTGTGATGGGTTTGAGACAGGTTTGCCCGCCATTTGTGAAGTTGCATGCTACTTCAATCGTGTCAGAGGTACAGCCAAGGTTAGGATCGATCCAGTAAGTGCCTAAACATGGTGTGAAAGGAAAGAGTTCCATTATTGTACCCAAGCAATGATAGGAAGCTGGGAAAGAAAAGGAAATACAAAATGGTCTGTGGTGCAAATACAATGGATCTGCCCAGCAAGGTAAGGATGGGAATTATTGCAGTTAGATGCTTACTAATCAGAACGTATTCTTGAACTGTCTGAAAATGATGAGAGCGTTGAGTAACTCCCTGATACGAGTGGCAGTGGCTGACAGCAATCAAGTCACTGATAATCAAACTTTGGAGCATGTGCATCTTTTGTTCCAGTTGGGCTTGGCTCTACCAGCAGCTTGAGGGCACTCTCCTCTGTCTAGTGAAATTAGTCCTTACTCTCAATAATTTCTCCTTTGGCTCCTCCCATTTCCTCCAAACCAAAGGTGTAGCCATGGGCACCCGTATGGGTCCCAGCTATGCCTGGCTTTTTGTTGGCTTTGTGGAACAGTCCATGTTCCAAGCCTATACAAGTATCTGTCCCCCTCTTTTCCTTCGCTACATCGACCACTGCATTGGCGCTGCCTCCTGCATGCATGCTGAGCTTGTTGACTTCATTGACTTTGCCTCCAACTTTCACCCTGTCCTCAAATTTACCTGGTCCATTTCTGACACCTCCCTCCCCTTTCTTGATCTTTCTGTCTTCATCTCTGCAGACAGTTTATCTACTGATATCTATTATAAGCCTACTGACTCTCACAGCTACCTGGACTATTCCTCTTCCCACCCTGTCCCTTGCAAAAATGCCATCCCCTTCTTGTAATTCCTCTGTCTCCGCTGCATCTACTCTCAGGATGAGGCTTTTCATTCCAGGATGAAGTCTTCCTTTTTTAAACAAAGGGGCTTCCCTTCCTCCACCATCAACTCTGCTCTCAAATGCATCTCTCCCATTTCCCGCACATCTGCCCTCACCTCATCCGCCCGTCACCCCACTCGGGATAGGATTCCCCTTGTCCTCACCTACCACCCCACCAGCCTCCGGGTCCAATGTATAACTCTCCGTAACTACCGCCACCTCCAACAGGATCCCACTATCAAGCACATCTTTCCCTCCCCCCCCCATTCTGCTTTCAGCAGGGATCGCTCCTACGCAACTCCCTTGTCCATTCGTCCCCCCCATCCCTTCCCATCGATCTCCCTCCTGGCACTTATCCTTGTAAGGGGAACAAGTGCTACACCTGTCCTTACACTTCCTCCCTCACCACCATTCAGGGCCCCAGACAGTCCTTCCAGGTGAGGTGACACTTCACCTGTGAGTCAGCTGGTGTGGTATACTGTGTCCGGTGCTCCCGGTGTGGCCTTTTATATATTGATGAGACTCGACGCAGACTTGGAGACCGTTTCGCTGAACACCTATGCTCTGTCCGCCAGAGAAAGCAGGATCTCCCAGTGGCCACAATTTTAATTCCATGTCCCATTCCCATTCTGATATGTCTATCCATGGCCTCCTCTACTGTCAAGATGAAGCCATACTCAGGTTGGAGGAACAACACCTTATATTCCGTCTGGGTAGCTTCCAACCTGATGGCATGAACATTGATTTCTCTAACTTCCGTTAATGCCCCTCCTCCCCTTCTTACCCCATCCCTGATTTATTTATTTCTCCCCCTCCCTTTTTTTCTATCTCTGCCCATCACTCTTTGCCTGTTCTCCAACTCCCTCTGGTGCTCCCCTCCCTCTTTCCTTCTCCCTAGGCCTCCAATCCCATGATCCTCTCCCTTCTCCAGCTCTGTATCCCCTTTGCCAATTACCTTTTCAGCTCTCAGCTTCACCCCTCCTGCTCCTGTCTTCTATTGTTTCGGATTTCCCCCTCCCCCCTACTTTCAAATCTCCTACTATCTTTTCTTTCAGTTAGCCCTGACGAAGCATCTTGGCCCGAAACGTCGACAGTGCTTCTTCCTATAGATGCTGACTGGCCTGCTATGTTCCACCAGCATTTTGTGTGCGTTGCTTGAATTTCCAGCATCTGCAGATTTCCTCGTGTTTGAGCTTGAGGGCTGCCGAGGTTTGTGTACAACTAGGGCTTTGATGTAAATAACACGCTTCTTTAGATATTTCCTGTCTCCACCAAAACAAGTCATCTCCAAAATGCTGATTTCAATACGGGGAAATTCACATCCATCAGTTTGGGACAGGTGGAGGAGTGGGGAGTTATTGGAGAATGAGGCCAGGAGCAGATTTTGTAAGGATCAACAGCAGAGCATAGGAATTTAAAGTAGATAGCCAAAGCACCCGAGGTGATACAGCAAAACATTTTTATATGTGTTCTGCTTTTTAATGCTGAGCGCATTGTTTGAAACAGTGGTGAAAGATCTAATAGAAAAATTGAAAACAGAATTGGATGAACATGTAAAGGGGAAAAATATCTGTGGGACACTGGCAAAGAATAAAGGAGTGAAATCAGCTGGACAGCTATCAAAAAGCTGGCACAGTCAAATGGATTGAATGTCTGCCATTGGCACTGTTTTAGTCATTATTACTAGGATTTACCTTGCCCAGTAACATTGGGATGGAGTGGGGAGGTGCTGTGAAGATATGCAAAGTGTGGAATGAGCTGCCAGCACAAGTGGTACGTGTGAGCTTGATTTCAACGTTTAAGAGAAGTTTCGATAGACACATGGATGAGTGGGGTATGGAGGCCTATGGTCCCGGTGTAGGTCTATGGGACCTAGGCAGTCTAAGTGGTTTAGCATGGACTAGACGGGCCAAAGAGCCTGTTTCTGTGCCGTGCTTTCCCATAACTCGATGACTGTATTAGTAATAGGAATCAGAGTTAGTGCTAGGGCTGGACTTACCATCGTTCATTCGCTGCTCACAGTTCATAAGGTCTCGGCAGACCCGGGCTGGATTGTCTCTAGTGCCCAGAGGGTTCTTTATGCTGTGGATAAGATTACTGAGGTAGTGTAGGGTCTTAAAGATCTCTGCTCCCTGGTCAATCAAAGGTAGGTCTGAATTCTGATAGTTCTGTGGCAGGGAAACAAATGCTGACTTTAATACCTGGTTACATTTTTCACGATTAATTTTGTAATAACTTTATTACAGAAGATATGAAATGTTAGTTTTAACTGATAAAGATTTAAATGTGCATTGTTACCTCTGTCCTGAGTACAGCTTTGGATTCAATATACGCTTGTAAAGCAGCACCTAGATCTTCAGTTTTCTGAAGAGGTAAGTGGTACAACATAAAAACATAATACATTTGAAATGCAATCACAGAATTGGGACCGAAGTGAGAAACTCTTGCAGAGTTAGTAATGGGCAGAGTAATTTTAACTACTTCAAAAGTACATTGGATATATTTAATGTTTTTTGGTCACTGTACAACAAACAATGTATTTATAGATTACCCTCTATAATCTGTTATTGCATCTGGAGAACAAATGATGTTATTTTGTAATACTACATGATGAATTGTAAATTGCAGTAAATATTTAATTCACCCAGTTAACTTGTTATAATACAGGTTTTTTATCATGAAATAATCCATCTGTGATCATCTCTCAGTGAGAACAAGGCAGATTCATAATGTGTGGCTTTGAAATACATGAAGAAGTGAGTAGACAACTTACAAGTGCGTCTGGAATTCCAGGAGGGCCCTGTTCAAAAGATCAAAACTTAGTTAACCACCAAAAAAAAACCTATTATGACACCAGCAAACAATGTTTCCAACAGATCATATAAAGTTCAAAACATGCAATTCTATTGTTATAATTTTAAGAGTTGGGGAAAAAAAACCTCAAGAACTTACTGGTGGTCCAGGGAGTCCTCGAGGGCCCATGGGACCCTAAAAAGTTAGAAGGTATAAAAGTACTCCATCATTTTCTAGTATTAGGTTCAACAGAAAAAATGATTTTGTAGGTGTTGTAATGATATTTTCTAATGGGTGTTAAATCTGTAGTGGTTTTATACCACCTGATTCTAATGAACACGATTAGATAAAACTATTTTTCCAATAGACAATATAGAATATTCACATAGACAATAACTGAGCAGAATTGGCTCTGTTTCTATGACGAGCAAATGGGATACGATGCTAAATGTGTACATTTTGCCAATATATTATGAACGTGTACTCAGCAGGGCTAAACTGCAGCCAGTTATGGGAAGATTTCTGGACTACTTTCCCCTCTTTGTGGAACTGCTCGTAACTTGCATTAAAATATTAAACAAAAATAATGTTGGGGCTGATCAGCAAAACACAGGTTAGATAAAGAATGTTATAATCTGAAAAATTAAGAGGAATATCTTACCTTTGGCCCTTGTGGCCCCTGTCATTCAGACGAGGAACAAGAAAAAAAATTATAGGTATTGATGAGTAAGAAAGTCTCAGAAGTATTTTGTACGTAACCAACTGTCATCCACCATAATGGTTAATTACAAAGCACAAATCTCTATCTTCTGAACTGCTGTCCCCAACCTATGTGGAACCTAGTTAAAATCAACATGTGGAGTAATTATGAACTCAAGTGAGGTGTAATAGCTAGTTCTAGCAGGCCTGTATGCAAGACCTCTGATAGAGAGGCACAGAACATTTGTGGTTTACTCCAATATATCCAGTCACTCCTAAGCATGAGGAGGACTGGGGTTCTGGCTGGAGGCTGCAAGCTTTATTTTTTCATATATAAACAATGGCTATAATGATTCACAGGTACCCAAGCAGTAGAAAGAAAATTAAAAAGACCTGAAAATAATTACAGAGCTACTTGGACCAAGAAGTGTACTTCTCAGAATCAGAATCAAGTTTATTATCACTGGCATGTGACGTGAAATTTGTTAAGTTAGTAGCAGCAGTTCAATGCAATAAATAATATAGAAGAAAAAAATAATAAATAAATAGGTAAATCTTATTCAGTATACTTTATACAATATACATATATTAAATAGATTAAAAATTGTGCAAAGAACAGAAATACTATATATTAAAAAAAGTGAGGTAGTGTCCAAGGGTTCAATGTCCCTTCCCTTCCCTTCAAGTTGTTTTCCATAGTTGCAAGGTGAAGGAGCCTGAACCTGCTGCTGTTCAGTGTTAACCAGCATCAGCTGCTGGCATTTCAATGTAAGAAAGAATCACCTTCCACTTTGCAACAACATTGAGAACAAGCACACAACCTAAGAAGTATCCACCTCACTGCCTGTGATGTGACCTCCTCTACTGATCTCACCACTGAGCTGATGCCAGGATCTGAGCACCATTCCCGAAGCAGCACCCCACTAATCTCAGCCTTCCTGCCCGAAAAAGATTCATTTATTTCTAATCCTGTTTTCTGTCCACTAACCAATCTACAATCCAGAGTCACCGTCAATATTGTGAGACACCTTACTGAAGACCTCCTGAAATTCCAAATATACAGATCTGCCGATTTACACGTAGAATCTTAATAGATCCATCTGAACCTGCCCTGTGCTACTATCACTTCCCAAATGCCCAGTAAATATTTTCTAATAACAAACCTCACCACTTTTCCTGTCAGGATAACAGATCCACAGTTCTCTTTTTTTTCTCACTCTCCCTTTTGTAAATAATAGAACTGTATTTGCTACCTTTCCATCTATGAAACAATTTTAGATAGAACCAAATTTTGGAATTATCACTGCATCCACGGTCTACAAAGCTGCTGGTTTCAAAATCGAAAGTAACCTATCCCTTTGTTGGATTTTCTAGAAAGGAAGCACAGGAATCAGGTTGCTGGTAAGTTGAAAAGAATGGAGCGAACATCATTAGCTGAAGCTTATGCTGAAACATCAGCATTTCTGAATAGAACGTAGAACAGTACAGCACTGTACTGAACAGTTGTTTAGCAGAGGACTGGATTTTTACTCTTTATAAAGTTTTATACATTGCCATTACTATTTGCAAAATCACAATTTCTGTTCTTTGCTATTTCTCAGCTTCCCCCAAACTGATTCTATGTTTTGATTTTCCTAGCTCAGATCCCTTCTTTTTATCCTTTTCCTTATTATCTTCCTTTTACATTTCTATCTCTTCTAAGAGTGAAGTATTCCTAGTTTCGATCACTTTGGATCCGCATCTGTACAAATAGATCACAGTCATTCATTTGTGTTACTGTCTGGGGGCAGCGTGGTAGTGCAGTGGTTAGTACAACGCTTCACAGTACCAACAGCCCGGGTTCAATTCCCGCCGCTGTCTGCAAGGAGTTTGCACATTCTCCCTGTGACTGCATGTGTTTCCTTTGGGTGCTCTGGTTTCCTCCAAAGACATACCGATCAGTAGATTGATTGGTCATTGTAAACTGTCCCGGGACCAGGCTGGGGTTAAATCAGAGGTTACTGGGCAGTACGACTCGAAGGGCTGGAAGACCCTACACTACACTGTATCTCAATAATAAAAAAATTATATTTCTTTGGGCTGATTACAGGTACTGCATGCATTCAAAGAAAGAGGACTTTATACTTTTTTTCCCAGCTTTTCTCTGACTGGAGATGCACTTTATTGTTTACATGCTCTCCCTGTTTGGTCAAGTCTGGTTACTGTTACCCAATTTGCTATTTAGCAACATCTTGATGTATTTTCTCTTTAACTTTCTAAATATCCCTCGACTAGGGCCAATGGCCCAATCTCCCTTCTATTTCTTATGTTCTATTGAACAATATTGATAATTATGATCATAATCAACACTACATACAATTAATACTAAATCACATCCTGAACTGAAACTAATCTCAAATTGAAGAGTTAGAATTACTTATCAAGTAGAGAGACTAGCTTTTAAGCTTTTCCAATGTTGATCTTACCGTGTCACCTTGATTTCCTTTATAACCTTTTGGACCCTACAAATCAATAAGGAAAAGCATTTCTTATTTCTAGATTAGCATTAGAAGAGAATGCAAATCCCAACAATTATTCAAACCATTATTTTATTCAACTATAAAGGCAAAGGAAAGAATACTTACAGGATGTCCCTTAGGACCTGTCAAACCGAATGGACCCATGATGCCTTCTTTACCCTGGACAGGAAAGAGAATTTATCCTCTGATACCAGCAGTTTACAAACACGATTTTATTTATTGCCCCAGTTTAAATTCCCACGCAGAATATTGTGGATGATCAAACACCCAAACCCAGCACAGCCCCCACTTGTCCCATTAAGCCTGTCTCAATGCGGTGGTGGACCCAGCGGACCTCGGGAGCTGCCGCCCGCAGTGTTTACGTTCCATCGGGGGGGGGGGGGGGGCTGGCGGGGTCAGGGTGAATCTTACTAAGAAAAATTTAAGCCTAATACAAAGTTAAACACCCAACACAGTGTCAACAGCAACGACTTAAAATGGCGGACGGCATCGTGATCCGACTTAAAATGGCGGACGGCGTTCTCCTTCCTCGGTTCGTAAGTACGAGTTGTCCGTAAGTCGGACGTTCGTAACTCGGGGACTACCTGTATATAACATACATAATATATATAGAAACAAGACAATGTTTCTCCGAACCAGGGTGTAAAGTGCAGTAGTACATGTAACACACAATAACTTATGAAGGTGAGGATATTTCTATATACAATTATTTACAATGTAAAATTGAATTTTCTGCAATATGTAACTACTTGCCATTAATCCTGGAGGCCCTTTTGGACCTTGGATCCCAGTAAAACCTACATCTCCAGGATGGCCCTAAATGGAAAACAAATAACAAGTGCTGAAATGTTGCCTTCATTCTAATTTACTTCCACATTCATAAGTAAGATCATCTGACTGAAAATGTCAAGATACACTTAAATGCAATGAAGAATAGAGTTGCCAGTTATTAAGTAATTGGTCTGACCATCCCATGATATAATTTTCCTGTCGTTGATTTTGCTGGATGGGAAACTTCAGGCTGCTAAGTGCAGAAGTCAGAAACTTCTGAAGCTTTGCTTATTGTCCAAGGACAAACTCAGAAGCTTCCACTATTGTGTTAAGCCTGCCAAATACTGGTGGAGTCTTCAATAGGACTGTGGCATTGTTAATGAGAAGACAGTTACAAGTCTACATCTATTTAGACACAGATATGTCAGGTCTCACCAACATAGAGGAGGCTGCATCAGGAGCACCAGTTACAGCAGATGACCCCAACAGATTCATAGGTGGAATGTTGCCTCACCTGCAAGGACTCACCTGGAAAGACTGGAATGACAGTTCTTCCAGGTCAGGCAACATTTCACCTGTTGGTGTACTCCCAACATGGCCTCCTCTACATTGGTGAGACCCAACATAGTTTGGGGGACCGTTTTGTTAAGCACAAGCAGAATTTCCTGGTGGAAATGTCCAATTCCCAGTCCCGGTCTGACACATTGGTTCATGCCCTCTTCTACTGCCACGATGAGGCCACTCTCATGTTGGAGGTGCAACACCACATATTCCATCTGGGTAGCCTCCAACCTGATGGCATGAACACCTATTTGTCTAGCTTCCAGTAATTTTCCCCCTCTCCCTTCCCTCTGCAGCTCTCCTCTTTCTCCTCACTTGCCTCTAAACTTCACCTCCTCCTTCCCTTTCTCCCATGTTCCACTCTCCTCTATAATCAATCTTCTTTTTAAGCCCTTTACCTTTTCCACCTATCACCTCCCAGCTTCTTACTTCATCCCCACTCCCCCGGCTTGACCTATTACCTTCCTGCTTGTATTCCTTCCCCTCCCCCACCATCTTCCTCCTTCCTTTCCAGTCCTGATGAAGTGTCTTGGTCCAAAGCTTTGACTTTCCATAGATGCTGCCTGACCTGCTGAGCTCCTCCAGCATTTTGTGTGTGTTACCCTGGATTTCCAGCATCTGTAGAATCGCTTATGTTTATAGTTTTAGATAGGATATTGGTATTGGTTTATTATTGTCATATGTACCAACATACAATGAAAAGCTTGTCTTGCATACTGTTTACACAAATCAGACCAGATCATTACACAGTGCATTGAGCTAGAATAGGTAGAACAGTAACAATGCAGAATAAAGTGTAAAAGCTACAGAAAGAGTGCAGTGCAGGACCATAATGAGGGAGATTATGAGGCCAAGAGTCCATCTTATACAAGTTGTCTGTTCCAGTGTCTGACAACAGTGAGATAGATGCTGTCCTTGAGCCTGGTGGTATGTGCTTTCAGGCTTTTGTATCTTCTGCCTGATGGGAAAGGGGAGAAGAGGGAATGTCTGGGGTGGATGAGGTCTTTGATTATTATGCCGGATGCTTTATTGAGACAGCGAGAAGTAGAGACAGGTGACCGGCAAGAGTCAAGGGTACAGATACAGTGAGGACTTTGTAAGGGTACATGGACTTTGTGCCATGTCATGTGATTAGTGTGAAATATGGGCACAGAACTTCAGCAAGTCAGGAGACCTTGCTTGGAACGATCAAGCAGCTACACAGCCTTAAAATGCCCATTCTAAATGGTTTGGGGGGGTCTAAATGTTACATTATAGGTTTGTTGTGGAGAAAGTGATTGCTCTGAAACAACTCCTAATAGAACACCACTGAGCCACATGACTAACTCCCTAGGCAGGTCAATAACTCTACGAGCTTTCGCTGCGCTTGGTAACGAGGGACTTTTCAAATGCCTTCTCAAGGTGCACATGAATAACACCACTAGAAAATTATTTCGGTATTCTACTTCAGTCACCTCTTTGAAAAAGTCATGACCTACCCTTTACAAATCCACAATAAAACAGAAAATGTGGAAATACTCAGCAGGTCAGGCCGCACCTGTGGAGAGAGAAACAGAATTAACGTTTCAGGTCAATGACCTTTCTGTTTGACCTGCGGAGTACTTCCAGGATTTTCTGGTTCAGATTTCCAGCACTTGCAGTTTTTTTGCCTTTACAATCGATCCTGGCTCACCCTGACCAACCGGACATTTCCAGGAATACAATTACTTTACGCTTAATTGCAGACTCCAGTAATTTCCCAACCACAAATGTTACGCTAACTAGAATATTATTCCTTGGTTTTCCTCTCTCATTAAAATATTGTAAAAGCAAAGGGAAAATTTCAATCTACAGGAAGTGCTTCCCAAGAAACTCTTGTTTGGTATCCGAGTTTTGCCATGTAAGGTATATAAATGCAAACTGTTGTTGCTGCTGCTATCCAGATGTTGATAGCTCTGCTGTGAATGTTCATCCATTTCATTTCCTTCAGCTCTGCATCATTTACAAATCAATTTAGAATGGGAACTTAACCTTGGTCTGCAAAGGCCGATATTAATTGATACTCATTGGGATGGGCAATTAGAAGCTTCTGTAAAGTACAGATTCCAAAGATTATAGATGTTTCGTTACATGGATGCCAGGAGAACAGTAGACAGCCAGAGATCTTTCTTCCCCGATGGTGGAAATGGTTAATATGAGGGGACATAGCTTTAAGGTGTCTGGAGGTCAGTACAGGGCGATGCCAGAGGTAACTTTTTTTCACACAGAGTGTAGTAGGAGCAAAGAATGCAATCCAGGATGGTGGCGGTAGAGGCGGTACTTTAGGGACATTTCAGAGATTCTTAGAGAGCACATGGCTGAAAGAAAAGTGGAGAGCTATGTGGGAGGGAAGGATTTTAGTGTAGATTTAAAAATCGGCATAATATTATGGTTTGAAGGGCCTGTGCTGTTTTATATTCTAACAGTTCACATTAATTACCTCTTTAATCTAATGCATCAATCCCAAATTACTCCCAACGTGGTTCAATCATTCCATTACTTTTTAGCTCAATGACTGTACCTCCATCAACTTCCCACCCTCTCTTCCACCTGATTATTCACCAGGCCTCTCCATTCTAACCATCCAAAACTGACAATGTAGCAGGCTTCAATTCAGTAGAAAAGGCTTGCTGACCTTTACTGAAAAGGTAAGTGAAGCTAAATTATTTGTTTTTATCTTTTATAACCTATTAGTATTTTAAATTAATTTGCATGGAGAAAAAGTTCATTTATAAATTTTAAATGTTTTTAAACTTATTTTTAAAGTGTCGCAGTGACACCTCCAGGACTTTGTGAGTGAGTGCTCATATATAGCTTGTGTGGTTATGGAGATGAATGGGAACTGTGGGCTGATCTAGCCATTACTGTTGCTGGCCACACAGAAAAGAAAATCATGAAATGTTTGGGAAATTAATGCTAAAATCATGTTCAACTGTGTATTAACATCAAAAAAACTGAAAAATGCCCATGGTGATACATGAAATATATGAAGAATGTGTGCTTTAAGTGGAATAAATAAACAAGAACAGAGGAAATAGAAGCAAATGTCAGCCATTTGGCCCATCTCTGCCTCCATCGTTCAATATGATGATGGTTGATATACTGTATGCTGGCCTCAATTCCTAGCATGCTCTTTCTCCTTAGGCATTCCACAACCTTTCAGAATTTTATCTGTCCCCACGTCAAATACTTCTATTGATCCAGCCTCAATAACTCTTTGGGACAAAGAATACCAGAGATTCACTACCATCCTTGAGGAGAACATTTTTACACTGCAGTTTTAACTGACCAACCAAACCTTTATTATGCAACTGTGTTCCATTGTTTGAGATACTCCCACTAGTGCAGACATCAAAACATCAATTCATCTTGTATTGTTAGGGCTTAGTGGTGTCGCAGGAAAGCAGCATCCATCACTAACAGCCCACTACCACCAAGACCATGTTCTCTTCTTGCTGCCATCAGGTAGAAGGTACAGGGGTCTCAGGACCCCCACCACCAGGTTCAGGAACAGTTGTTACCCCTCAACCATCAGGCTCCTGAACCAGTGGGGATAACTTCACTCACCCCATCACTGAACTCTTCCCACAACCTATGGACCCACTTTCAAGGACTCTTCATTTCATGTCCTCAATGTTTATTGCTTATTTTTTTTTCTCTCTTTTGTATTTGCACAGATTGTTGTCTTTTGTACATTAGTGGTTTGTCCATCCTGTTGGGTGTGGTCTTTCATTCACTGTATTGTGTTTCTTAGATTTATTGTGTTTGCCCACAAGTAAAGGAATCTCAGGGTTGTATATGGTTTATTTTGAATTTTGTACTTTGTGTGTCAATGAGATCATCTCTCGTTCTTCAGAATTCTACAGAAAGGAGACCTAACCTGTATAGTGTTCCTTGATAGGATAGGATACAACTTTTCATCCCAAGGATTAGCTGGGTGAATCTCTGTTGGACAGTCTGCAATGCTACTATAATCCTTCCCTCATTGAGGGGCTCAAACTAAAAATTTCAATAGTGCCCTTGTGGTGTACGTACACACACACACACACACACACACACACACACACACACACACACACACACACACACACACACACACACACACACACACACACACACCCCACCCCACCCCACCCCACCCCACCCCACCCCCATTTGCACAAAGATGCCAATATTGGTTATGCTCTGAATTATTTAAAATCTAACTTACATGAATCACAAGAAAGAAGTTCATGTACAAGTTCTTAAACTTATCTGGCATCTGTGGAGTTAATGAGTATTTTGCAGGATATAGCAACACCATGTGGAGGAAATACACACTTTATAAACAAACTATGTTGGCAATAAAATGGTGAATTACTCTGCAACTTATTAATCAAAATAAATGTTAAAATAAAAACCCTGATCAATATGCTAATTGAGAATCCATTGACTTTCTTTTGATCTAAATGTTACAGAATTGTACAAGGTTCTGAGAAGATCATGGAAAAGTGAAAATGATCCTTAATCTCTGAAAATAGTCACCGATCCAATACCTTTGGTCCAAATACTCCCATCAGCCCAGGGAAGCCAGACTCTCCAGGATCTCCCTGAAATCAACAAATACATTTGGGTTAGTTATAAATGCGAAGTCCCATTAGACCGAGGGCAACACTTAGCTGATAGAGACGTTAAATAGTCAACATCATAGTAGTTTTAAAAGAACTGAATATGGCTCATGTACGATAGTGTTGGTGTTTTAATCACAGGGCGTTTTAAGTTTAAGGGAAACCGTAACAACTCCTTGGCTGTCCACCAAACACAGAACACAAAGCACGGTAAAAAACTTCAGGTCATTACGTCATCACGTCAGACCAGCCTCTTAAAGTGAACCCCAACTCACTGTCGGAGGTTGTGAATTATGTATGTTTCCACCCATTTCATTACCTTACAATAGTGACAAAGTAATTTTGACAGTTTTCTATCTGCACCCACTTCCTATGTATGTATTCTATTACAATAGCAACAGATTTCAGTTAATGGATCCTATCCCACATACTCAATAAGATCATACTTTATTTGATTTAGTGATACAGCGTGGAGTATGTCTTTCTGTCCCTTCGAGATTCAGCAACCTCTGATTAATCCTAACTCAGTCACGAGACAATTCACAACGACCAATTAACCTACCTGGCACACCTCTGGACTCTGGGAAAGCCCACACATTCCACAGGGAGCACTCCTTACAGTATGGATCCAGAATTGAACTCCGAACTCTGGATTGCCCTGAGCTGTAACCATGTCGCACTAACCACTACGCTATCATGGTGCTCAGCTTAGTTAATTAGCGGCTATGATGGGATTTGAACTCTTGATAAATGGTCCAAATGGTTCTCTATCACTTCACAAAATGGATTCCATTTCTCTACTACTACTTCATTTACCTTGTACAAATTATATTACATTCAGCAACATCTGTTGCTTCATTTCCAATGTCATAAAAATGGTTCCTGTTATTTACTCTTGAATATAACAGGAGGCTACAGCAGCGCCAGGTCAGTACCAGGTGAAAATGTGATTATTTCTCAACTTTAGTTGTGCTTGATACTTGAATAGTGCTGGGTGAACATGTGAATTTCAAACTGGCTAATTTTCAACCTCAATAGTACTTACCCTCACACATTTTTATCACACTCTCATTTTGTTGGGGTGACCAATTATTTGAAATATAATTTATGTAAAATATCAAATACAGTTAGTTTTGTACTGCTGAAGCTTATGAGGCATTGGTCAGACTGCATATGGGATATTGTGACCTTGTAACTAGGAAATGATGTGCTGGCCCTGAAGGGGATCCAGAGGAGGTTCACAAAAATAATCCAGGAAATGAAAGTTCTACTGTCTGAGGATCTTTTGATGGCTCCGGGCTTATACACAATGGAATTCAGAAAGATGAACAAAGATCTCACTGATATCTACCAGATACTGAAAGTCTTAGATATAAGACTTATGAAGTCTTATACATGTGGAGAGAAAGTTTCCATTTGTAGAATTGGAAGGAGAAGGGATTTCTTCAGCCAGTGGGTGGTGAATCTGTGGAATCTTTTGCCGTGATGGGCTATGGAGACCAAGTCATTGGGTGTACTTAAGGAAGAGATGGACTGGTTCTTAATTGGTAAAGGGGGTTAAAGGTTATGAGGACAAAGTGGGAGAATGGAGTTGAGAAAGAAAATGAGCCATAATTGAATGGCAGAGCAGATTCAATGGGCTGACTGGCCTAATTCTGCTCCTGTATTTTACGGCTGTAAGGATTGGGGTGACAGTAACATACATTTGTAAGTAACTGATTCAATTTAGTATTAGATTTAAATACAATTGATGGAATATTAAATACGTAACACTCCTCCCTGCTTAGCTATAAACCCCAACACAAAAGAGAATGCATCACCTATATACTATATAATACAACTATTATATATAGACATCCACAGCATAGTAAGTTTTAAATTTACCTGTTCAGGCCAAAAAATTTAATCACTGTGGAGGGTTTCTTACCCTTGTGGGACAATGCCTTTCCTGACAAAGGGATCACTCTTTGGTTCTGGGGCCTCTCTGTGGTGGCTGTAGGGTTGACTCTGATACAGCAGGAAGATGTTCTGGCAGGTCTGGACACTGTTCTCCTCCTTCTCTTGGCTTTTCTCTCCGGATCTACTTCAGTCCTTGATTTGTCTTGTCTTTCTCGCTTTCCTTTTTCTTCTAGTTTCTTGTGAGTTTCTCTGATACTGATAATTTCTCAAGAAATTAGGTCTCGTTTATCTTCCTCCATCTCCATAGCACTTAATTCATCGTCCTCTCTCTTTTCCTTTTTCTTCTCTCTGGGATGTGCAACTTGATCTTGGGAAGTTATACTTAGCTCACTGGGGTATTCTCTTATTAATCTATTGCTCCCTTTGCGATCTGATCTCTTCTCTTGGTTTCCTCATCCACAACATCATCTGACAAATCCTCTGTTTTTATATCTCCACTGACTCCTTTCTTTTCAGCTTTCCGTTTATCCAGCTGTCCTTTGGTTTTTTGCATTTACTTTTAAAATCAGCCTTTTGTCTCCCATTTGAAGTTCATGCAATAATCTTAATGCACACAGAACAGATTCTGGTTCTTTATACTTACAAAAGCTGAATGCTTGTAACTTTCCTGAAGCTCCTTGAACTCTTTTCCAGCTTAAAACCAAGTGACATTTAGCAAGTAACTGCCTGATTAACATATCAGAAGCTTTCTCAGGTATGTTACCTACAAAAACAGTTATAGTTGGACCACAGCTTTCATCACTTTCACACTTCTGAGCAGCACAGTTCTTCCTTAGTCCAATATGCTTTCCAACCAGAGACACAGAGGTTGGCACCAACAGCTATTTGCCCTCTGCTGGGCAACTGCTCATAGTGTACAGCATGGAGACAGTTGTGGCATCATACAGTACCTTTCTTAATATGGTTTCAGTTGAATCTACTACAGGGGATGTGGCATGCAAATGATGGATAGATCTCCAATGAAGTTGTAGTTTTGTTGGCACGTGGCCAAGTGGTTAAGGTATTGGGCTAGTGATCTGAAGGTTGCTAGTTCAAGCCTCAGCTAAGGCAGTGTGTTGTGTCCTTGAGCAAGGCACTTAACCACACATTGTTCTGTGACAACACTGGTGCCAAGCTGTATCAACCCTTGCCCTTCTTTTGGACAACATCGGTGGCGTGGAGAGGGGAGACTTGCAGCATGGGTAACTGCCAGTTTGCCATACAACCCTGCCCAGGCCTGCGCCCTGAAAACTTTCCAAGGTGCAAATCCATGGTCTCTTGAGACTAACGGATGCCTAGAATAGGTTTTCTCAGCCAGTCATGGCACCACAATGCTAGCCCTCCTGTTTTACCACATGCAAGCCCAAAATGGCTTATTGGTTGTTGTATTTGACTGTTACAAATGTCATTCCCACTGGAGTTATTTTTCTCCAGCTGAATATCTGCAGGCTTCAGTTTAGTATCTTTAAAATGCCGTTCAAACTCATTTTGTGGAATGACTAAAACAGCCGAGCCAGTGTCCAATTCAATTTTAATGAGTTTGCCGTTCACCTCTGGCATAAGGCATATTGTTTGTATGTTGCTAGTTTTCACTGTACGGTAAATCTCAAGACTACACAATCCTGCATCACTCTCATCATTATCAGACCTTTCATCAACAACATGCAAATTAGTGCTCTTCTTGAAACAGCAATTTGACTTTTTATTTTCTTTGTAGTCCATTTATTTTTGTCTGCCCAACATGCTCTTTGTATGTGTTCTACTTTGTTGCATTTTCTGCAAGTTGTTTCACTTTTAAACCGGCATTGGTCTGGTCAGTGTGAGTTCCTGTCACATTGGTAACACATTTTGCTTTGCTAGACCAGTTGCTGTTCAGATATTGCAATTTTCTTCATGCTCGCTTTCATTCCTGTCTGCAACTCAATTGCCACTCTGTCTGTGGTTTCTATTGGAACTGCAACTTCAACTTCATTTTTAAATGGAAGCTGTACTTCAGTTAGGAGCAATTTTTGAATGCTTTCTTATCAGATTCCACAAACTAAATGATCTCTCCATACATCCTTAAGCCCATTTTTGAACTGACAATACTCAGATAACTCAAGAGAAAAACAAATCTTGGTTATGATCTGAACTGGGCACAGATTGGATCTTATGTTTCCTTGCTAACCGGGGCCACTGCTGAGCTAGCGAATGGCTACACAATAGGAACAATTTAGGGGATGGAATGGGCTGTGCGAGGGTTATCCAGAGCGTAAACACCAGTTGGGTCAAACAGCCATTTTCAGTCTATACTTTCATTGTAACTGGACATCCATCCCCCAATCACGAGCCTAGGGCTCTGAATGCTCTTTTGTGCTTTACTAGTGAAAGTTGATGATGTATGCTGTGGGATGATGTCAAGGTCTAGAAAGAGACAGTGCGTCTGAAATTTATATTTAGCATATTTGAAAGTTATCTGTTTTTGCTAAATCAGTCTCTTAACTCCCAATCATATTGTATGAAAGACCCTGGTTTCCTTGGCTGTGCAAGCATAAGGTAGACACTCTCAAGACCCATCAAACCCGTGAGATTGAGACGACTCGTTCCACCCCAAACTCCAGTTTGTGTGGATGCTGTGTAATTTGCTACCCTGTTACAAATTAGTGCCACAAAATAACAGACATTACACTGCGTACAATTAAAGGAATTATATTTATGAACTTTAACAAAAGGTTTAGTAAAGAATAGGAAAAAGAAAAACTAATTAAACAGTCAAATTATTTAAACAGTCAAATGTGTGCAAGTTGGAGCTCATCTTGAACTTCTCTGTCACTCATGCGCTGGGCCCCTCGGTCAATGTGAAAGCACACATCACCTTCCGAACGTCGCTTGCAATTCATCTCAAACAAACGGGAATCCCACTGGATCATATGCTACGACCGATTCTCTTCAGCATCTTCCCTGTTTATCTCCCCCTGAACACAAGCCCAAGACCAACTTCATTGTCCCTCACCAAGAAAACCTCCAGCTAATTGGATGGCACACATTCAACATCATCCCTTATCTTTAACAATAACCCTAAAAAGACTGAGAGCAGGACAAACTGAATGAAATACCTGCAGTGTAACAGTACAGATGTGAACCAGGGCATTACATGTAAACCATTGCATTTGAGCCTGTTTTGTTAACACCAATGTGTACACACACACTCACTCACTCACTCTTGGTAGGGTCACCCATGCCAAACAGGTCAAAGGATAGAGGCCAGACTCCAGGTTCAGGGGTTCAGCTCAGGGCTAACAACCCTGACTGGTCAAACAAAACTGTTACAGAAATAACAGTGAAGAATCCTTCTACATCTGTGTGCAATGATATTCCTGAGTCTCCACCAGGGACTTGCATGACTGACAGTAGTGAAAACCGAGAGGGAGCTACTGGCACAATGAAGGAAGCCCAGCCAAAGACAGACAATGTTGGAGGACCTTCATTGCTGCCCTAAACACCGGCAGTGTAAGGGTAGTAAGGAAATGCTAGTAGAGTTCAGCTAACAAATTTTACCTCAAACTTTGTGTAGTTGCTCAAAGGCACTAAGACTCATGGGTCAATGATGACAAAATATGACACTATGAAACCTTCTGATCAAATCAAGTAATACGTCACGTATAAAGGCTAAACATCACATAATGTTAGCTGGACAGTTAGTAAAGTAGTTCCTCACTAATCTTCTACCTAATGTAAAATTAGTTCCTGATTAATTTTAGACATCACATCACTCCAAGTACTGCTGAGATCAGTCAGCCTTTATTTCCCATAAATCTTGGTCGAACTTAGTTAATATCATCTCAGCAAAATACAACTTGACAAAAATGTCGAACTGACCGGTTGACCTTTGGCACCTGGATTGCCTCTCTTCCCAGGCAGACCTGTCCCTCCTTCTATTCCTTTTATTCCGGGTGGTCCTGTCTGACCCCGCAAACCTCTTTCTCCCTGTAATGATCACAATGGATAAAAGCAATACATTTAATGAAACCGATCACAGCTTACACAATCTCTGTTGCACCATTGAACTTAAATCAAACAGTAAGTAACAATTAAGGTTTAATAATTCAGTGTTCACTACAATGACTTACTTGTATTACTGTAATAATATTTCACTTTTGAACAGTAAAACAGTCTCACACAAATATCTCTTTAAATGAAATCAGGGATGTTGAGTCAATTGAAATTTTCAATATTGTTGTTTGATATTAAGGCACATAACTGCATTTGAAACATGCCTGTGACTGAATAGCCAAGTAGGCTTAAGAGACCAAGTAGCTACTTTCTGTATCCATCCACGCACAGAATAACCAGAAGTGTTTTGTAAATTGAGTATGTTCTTTTAATTCACCACCTCTTCATATTTGCAGTCTGGAAAATCATGTAGGCAAATAGACAGACATTGCAGTACTCACTCGACAGATCAAAGCAGGTTGAATTAAACTACACAGAGAGATGTTTTGTCTGGCACCAGGTATGGCCTTTCCTAAATCAAAAGGCCATGTTTAGAAGCTCTCTGCTGTAGCACTGATAATGGACAAAGGTGTGCTGCAAAGTATTATTGTGTCTACACTATGCTATCTGATATGACTAGTAACCTCCTTCAAAGCTAGACCACACTGACCACCTTGTCACTCTCAAATCTGGCTTCACCACTTCCTCAGATGGGTCCAGTTGACTTCCTATTTAGAAGAGGTGGGGTGGCTCATTGACAGGGTTTCCATGGAGATTGGGTCAGATATGCTAATCAAGCACAAGATGCACAAGTAGGGGCAGCAGTAACAAACAGCCCTCATTCCAACATGATGTTCAGAGTGCTGCCTCCAATCGTACAACAATCAACACAGATTCCAACAGCCACTTGTCTCAGAGTGGATCACTTCATTTACCCAATTTACTCTCTCAAAGAGAACGAGCATTAATTATAGATGTGGCTGACAAACAAGTTTACTTTCATTTTATTTTGGCAGGCACTTCTGTCGTCAAATTTAATGAATTGTTTGGGACTTGAACTAAATGATGATAAAGAATAATTATTTATAAAATATTCTGAGGCAAAAGCTATGATTGATTGTAGTAGCAGAATAATTTCCATTATTTTTATTGCATTTGATATATTCAGGTGCTCTAAAAAGCATTTGGTTAAATGCACTTCATTGTGTGGGTATACTTTGCTAATATGGAGATGCATTGGTTTTGGCCTCACGTGATATAAAAGGATAGCATTAGCACTGGGGAAACTGGAAAGACTGAAGACTGAGTTGCCATATATAAACGTTATGCTCCTATGTTGATGTTCTCACTCTCCCATGGCCATTATTTCCTATTTTTCTCTCTCCAACCACACTCATTAACCTGATGATTTGTACAGCTTACCTGCATGGCAACCATTGCCTCACCCAATCAGAGCTTTTCATGTTAGACAATAGACAATAGGTGCAGAAGTAGACCATTCGGCCCTTCGAGCCTGCACCGCCATTCTGAGATCATATTAGATCATCTACTATCAATACCCGGTTCCTGCCTTGTCCCCATATCCCTTGATTCCCCTATCCATAAGATACCTATCTAGCTCCTTCTTGAAAGCATCCAGAGAATTGGCCTCCACTGCCTTCCGAGGCAGTGCATTCCAGACCCCCACAACTCTCTGGGTCCTACCCTTGTAGATACCCTTGAATGTTGTCCTACCCTTCCTCCCCTCACTCTTGTCAACTTAAAATTAACCTACATTCTCTTGTCCCCCATTCTGATGAAGGGTCTTTAGACTGAAGCACTATCTATGCTTATTTTCCCACAGATGTTGCCTGATTTGTTGAGTATTTCCAGCATTTTCTGTTTTTGTTTTAGATTTTCAGCATCTGCATTTTTAAGATTTTCACTTTCTGTAACCGAATTGGTAGTGCAACTCGAAAGGCAAATGGCCTGTAAAAATATACATTTTTTTTGGTGCACAGTGAATTATATTTATTTTTAAAATTTTAAATACTGGAATATATCATTTTAGTCTAAATGATATTTCCATTTCGCTAAGAATTCATTTGACAGCTTAACTTGTCAGGGTGATTGCTGTTTATCATGAACATACATTTAGCTTTAGATTTAATTTGACAAATTTGCCCAAAGGAATAGGATTTCAGGAAATGATTGAAAGTAGGTGGAGGAGGTCTCATTAAAATCTTATATGTTAGTTATGATGATATCCAATTTTTATTACAGAAGTTCCATTCAGAACGTATATAAATTTTTGGATTAGAAGTTCCCAAATAACGGGGTTGAAAGTTTTGTCTGGAATATTGTGACAGCTTTATTGAATTATATAGCAAATTGATCCCAAAATTAGAAAAAGTTTATTTTCACTTAAATCAAAATTAGGGGCATTTATTGAACTGACATCCAATGATAGCTTGATTAAAAGTATGAATAGAAAATGACTAGATTTCATTATTTGCACATTAGAAATTTGGAGGAGACAGTGCCATCTATTAAGTTACAAAGAGTTCTAACTCTTTCAAGCTGAAACATTGTAATAATTCCATTATTGTGTCATTTTACTAGTTAGGTACTATAAATAAAAGGATATCTTAAGCAATGACTCAGGTGATACAATGCAAAACATACAATTTAACAAGAGACCCTATATTATTTAGTTTCCAAAAAATTAGCAGGTATAGAGACTAAATTATTCTTGTAGCTTTCTATTTAGGCTTGGTCACTACTTGTTTAGGAGATCACCTGTAGCCAGGTGTTGTCCGGGGAAATAATGACACAAGCAGCAATTTGAATTTAGTAAGGATCTAATTTATTTAGCATAGGAAAAGTGAAGTAAGCTCCTAATACACAGATTGACTTGGCTCTTAAATCATTTTAAGGAATATATATTTTTATTAAATTGTGAAGTAACAATGTTTTAATGCATCTTCAATAATCTTGCAATATATCAGTACTGCCATTAATACAGGAATCTAGCTGAACCATTAAAAGTAAATACTTTTAATGTAAAGTAATGCAAAAGAGTAAAGTTGGAAATCTCATAACTTGAAGATGAATTAAAACTTTGTTACTTTCCAATTTAATCAAAAGAACAATTCATAAGTTACCAATTGAAGTAACACATTTGCAACAGATTGCATCTGGATCTGAAATATTGAACTTATATATTAGGTGTTATTCTCTTTATGGTTAATTTTGTGTTTTTCTTGCTAAGAAAAAGCTAAGTATTTTTACATAACTTTGTATCTAAGGAATCTTATGACTAGTGTTGGAAACCACTGTCTTTTCTTAAATAGTATTTTTTATAAGATCTGTAATTTTTAACAAACTCATGTATTTTTCACTCTCATTGGCAGAAAGCGGTATAGCAGCTAAACTAACGATTTATCATCTTTCTCATTTTTCATTGGCTAAGTGTTAGCACATTACCCATGTGATGTAATTGTTTTAATTATGTAGCTTATTAACTAATTTATCTTTATCTTATCTATAAAGGTGATAGATTTTTCAGGATCGCCATCTTTATTCTTTTGTCTCACACACTATAGCATTATATCTTTGTAGCATCATTTCTCAGCTCTTTATTTATTTGGTACTTGTACGTTTGTTTGCACTCTAAAATAAGCTGAGATCTTGGAATTAAGACTGCTCGCCATTTTTGACTCCTGGAAGAACTCGAAGGATCTGAAATTAAACAGAGATCCAACACTAGTTAAGTTCGTTAGAAGTGTAAACATTGCCGTCATCTGGGCAAGTATAGCTGCTAACTTGTTTGCAGCAAGATACAGTTCAGCACTGGTTTGCTGTTTCACTGAGCAGCACATTCTGCATTACATGCTTAAATCAACGCTTTATGCAGAAAGTAACCATGTTCTCACTGAGTGACACAGCATGCTGTAGCTATGTGGATTACTCCTGATCTTATTTTCCATGTTCTAATCAACCAATACCTTCCATGCTCAGAGTCAATGGTGTCAATACAGACCCAGGACAAGATCTGAGAAGGTGTGGAAAACAATGGCTTTCTGGAACAAGACAAAATGCACCCTAATGTGTTATCTCTTACAATATATTGAGCTTTCTCCAGCAGATTGGGACTTAATTCTGCAGTAGAATAAAATTCTCATAGGCCACCACTGACCAATTGGAAAACTACTGTTCTGGCACCTGTGGCAGGTAATGTTTGCCACGCTTCTTTTCCACTCACCTGGGCCCTGGTTCCCATCCGCCATTTCAACTTAAAGGAGCTTTATATCTTCTACTCCCTTTTAACTCATGTTGCTCACTGGAAATGTGTTCAAACTATCTAACATTTAAAATAAAATTAGTTAAACAAAACTGAGGTATTTATAGAAGTAACCTTAAGTGGTCCAGAAACTCTGCCAGTCCAACCCCACCAAACTCCTGAGAATGCAGAATTACATCAGTGTTACTATATTAATGTTATCATACACCAGTTCTTCAGATCAATGGATAATGCTCTTCTTCATTGCATGAAGATCATCTTTAAAGATCAATCTTTGTTTTCTTTTTAAAGATCAGGTTATTATACAGGACTACTTTAGGTTACTGATTGAAGGCCGTGGAAGTCTCAAACCTGCTCACCTTAAAGCCAGGGGGACCCTGAGATCCGGGTAGTCCGGGTACTCCAACACGACCGCGTGGTCCAGGTGCACCGATCAATCCCACAAGGCCATCATCTCCCTGCTCTCCCTAAAGTGTAAGGGAAAGTTACATGTTAAAGAGCTTACCGTAGATTCCGGATTATAAGCCGCTACTTTTTTCCCACATTTTGAACAGCTTTGAACTCTGCGGCCTTTAATCCAGAGCGGCTAATACATGGTTTTTTTTCATGCCGCCTCGTAAACATTTTGCCTCGTAACAGTAGACCAATAAAATTGATGAGTAGTTCACAGAGGTCCAATGAAATTGTACGATAAATCAAGCGCACTTTCACAATTAAATTATTGTAAATCAGTCATTTGTACTCACCCTCATCAACATGGAAAATACTCGAAGAAAAGCAAGACCCGAGCGCGTCAGACCCGAGTGCATCAGACCCGATTAGACCCGATCGCGTTACGCAAGCGCGTCAGACCCGAGCGCGTCAGACCCGAGCGCATCAGACCCGATTAGACCCGATCGCGTTACGCAAGCGCGTCAGACCCGAGCACGTCAGACCCGAGCGCGTCAGACCCGATTAGACCCGATCGCGTCAGACCCGAGTGAAAACGCTGCTTTTAAGTTAAAGGCGATCAATAACTTTTCCTGGTAGGCTGCAGTATATATATTTTTACCAGTCGCTAGGAGATATTGGAATGTTGTTCGTGCTGTTCAGTAAAAAAGTATATGCAACGTAATTTGTGTTACCGATACGTATGTATATTTAAAAGTAGCGGTGCGGCCTAAAATCCGGTGCGGCCTTTACAATTAAAAAATTGATTTTATTTCTAAAATTAGAGCCAGCGGCTTTTAATCAGGTGCGCTCTGTAGTCCGGAATCTACGGTAATTCAAGATTCAAGATTGTTTACTGACATTCTTCAATACACAAGTGTAAAGGAGAACAAAATGATTGTTACTCCAGATCCGATGCAGCATAATGAACACAATAAAAAAAACAGAACAAATATAAATATAAAAGCAATCCAATAAAACACAATGTACAAGTAACTGTTACATACATAGACTGATTGTATGCACATAAATGACACTAGGTGATGAGCATATAATGGAAGTGGGGGAGGTGGAGGTGGTTACAGCTTGGGGCAAGTAGCCACTTGTGAGTCCAATGGTCCTGGCCTGGATGCTGTGTAACCTCTTCCTTGATGGGAGTGGAACAAACAGTTGATAAGCAGGGTGGGTGTGATCCATCATGATACTGCTGACCTTCTTCTGGTAACTTTCTGTATATACTGCATGGCCTTGATGGCAGGTAGGCTGGTGCCAGTGATGCATTGGGCAGTTTTGACTACCTGTTGTAGGGTCCCTCCTGTCCACTGCAGTGCAGTTTCCATACCATGCAGTGGTGAGGCTCTCTGCTGTGCATCTATAGAAGGTCATGACCTCATGGGTTTTCTCCAGGTGATCTAGTTTCCACAGTCCAAAGATATACCAATTGGTAGGTTAACTGGTCATTGTAACTTGTCCCGTGATTAGACTAGGACTAAATCAGGGGATATCTGGGCGGTGTGACTCACAAGGCCAGAAGGGCCTATTCCACATTGCTCCTCAATAAAATAAAACTGTACATTGATAGCACTTTTATTAGTTGGGCTTTGTTGACTTTGGCAGAAATGTACATCACATGTGAAAGGAGTCTGTGGTAAAATCAGACCAATATTTCATTCTCAGTCAAGATGTGAATGTTGTTAACATTTTGATTGCTTGACTGTTTTAAAGGAAATTCCTTTTCATGAAAGAGGCTCCATGGGACCAATAACCCCATTTTGGCTGCTGATCTTTTAATCCAACCGGGATGATCTGGAGATGCTGGAAGTTCACGCATGTAATGTCTTGTACTGAATGAATTATTTGTAGCTACAACCGTCTAAGAGAGAGCTGAACACCCCCAAAGACCGCCACATACCATTAAAAACTAATAAATAAATAATAATAACTAAATAATAATAATAACAACTAAATAATAATAATAATAATAAAAATCTACCCATTGTTTTCATGACCAAAAGTTCATGGGATGGCAATGGGCATGAAGGGGACAAGGATATCAAAGACAGTAAGTGACAAATGGGATTAAAAAACAGCTCTTCAGTTCTATATAAAACAACCTTGTAGAGCAGAATTAATCCTTAAACTGGATACATGGCTTGAATGAAGAAATTATACTTAGAGTGCCACAAACAGGTACTAAATCTCTTAAATGCATTTTCTTTAGGTTAATGCCTGTTTGAAACTTGGGCAAAGCACATCTATTATCTTCTTTTCTAGACTGCAAGATGACACACTTCTGGGGAACTGTACAGGTACATCTTTCTGTCATACTGTATCAGTAACCCTGTTGACATCTGTAGAAACAGGGCCCTGTTCCTAGGATATTTCATGTTAAACACTAAAGACTATCTTTATTTTTGACATGTATATCAAAACATTGAAATGTGTCATTTGCAGCAAATCAAATCAGCAAGCATGTGCTGGGGGCAGCCCACAGGTGTTGCATGCTTCCAGCACCAATGTAGCATGCCTGCAATTTACTAACCCTGACCTTAACCGTATGTTTTTGGAATGTGGGAGCAAAGCGGAGCACCCGGAGGAAATCCACGCAGTTACAGGGAGAACACACAAATCCCTTACAGACAACGGCGGGAATCAAACACCGATTGGTGATCACCAACACTGTAAAGTGACAGTACTAGTTGTTAGTTACTGCGCCGTACTGCTTAGTAGTGCATATATAATGTTTGCTATTTTGCCTCTAACTTTGCCGTATCACTTGTAATTAAATACAAAGCAGCTGTAATCACAGAAGGGATTGCTCTTATCATCCACCATTAAGCTTTTTCAGCTGGGTGAGACAATATATGGTAGCTAACAAAGCAGATTATAAAGTTCAGAAGTAAATTTTATTATCAGTGTACAGATATGCCACTACATACAGCCCTGAGATTCATTTTAAAGCTTTTAAAGATAGCGGAGTCAAGGGATATGGGGAGAAGGTACTGATTGTGGATGATTAGCCATGATCACAGTGAATGGCAGTGCTGGCTTGAAGGGCCGAATAGCCAACTCCTGAACCTATTGTCTATTGAAAATTATCTACTGTCTATTTTCTTGTGGGCATACTCGGTAAATCAATAGAATAGTAACTATAACAGCATCAGTGAAAGATCAACCAGAGTGCAGAAGACAATGAACTGTGCAAATGCAAACATCAATAAATAATGAGAACATGAAATAGTAAGATAAAGAGTCCTTAAGAGTCAGTGGTTGTAGGAACATTTCAATGACGTGGCAAGTGAGGTTGAGTGAAGTTATTCAAGAGCCTGGTGGATGAGGGGTAGTAACTGTTCTTGAACCTGGTGGTGCAAGGCCTGAGGTTCTTGGACCTTCTGCCTGATGACAGCAGCGAGAAGAGAGCATGACCTGGGTGTTGGGGATCTCTGATGATGGATGCTGCTTTCCTGTGACAGTGATTAGAAATAATCTCATTCTTATTTATGAAGGAAGCATTGATAGGATTTATTAACTGAACATTTTGAGAGTTTCTTCTTTAGATTAGATTAGATTCAACTTTATTGTCATTGTGCTGAGTACAGATACAAAGCCAATGAAATGCAGTTAGCATCTAAGCAGAAATGCAAAGAACAGTGTTATTTACAAAATAACTGAGAATAAAAAGTAAGTGCTACAGCACACAAGCTGCGATGTGAGGTTCAGCAGGGTCACAGCCTCAGGGAAGAAGCTCTTCCTGTGCCTGCTGGTGTGGGAGTGGAGGCTCCTGTAGCGCCTACCAAATGTGAAGAGAGTAAAAAGTCCATGGTTAGCCCAGACAGCATTTATGGTAAGTGTTCCCAACAGTGGGCAATTGGGTGCTGATAATCCACTGGGCATTTTTCACCGCACGCTGGAGTGTTTTACGGTCCGATATGGGACAATTGCCAAACCACACTGAGATGCAGTTGGTGAGTATGCTCTCAATGGTACAGTGGTAAAAGTCCATCAGGATCCTGGGATAGAGGTGAACTTCCTTGCTGCTCAGCAGGAAATAGTTACACTTTAGCTCCATTATTTATTAATAACAACATATTGGATTGCAGAGATTTGATGGATAGACTATGTGCTTGGCACAGGTTGGATAGCAAATCAATTGTAGAGCTGTGTGGTTATTTTACTTTCAAGGCTGTGCAATATTACTGTTACAGAGTGGGATTTTTACTAGGATAGTTAGTATCTTAAAGATGCCAATACAGATATTTTTATTATCAGTAGGTTCTCCTTACCGTAATTCCTGCTTTGCCGTCGATTCCTGGAATTCCATCCAAGCCTGGAGCACCTTCTTGACCTTGCCGGCCAACAACACCCCTCGGACCAGGAGGCCCAACTGGACCCTAGGGTTTAAAAACAAAAAATAACATTAGTGAAGTTTATAAATGTTTAGATTGCAACAATGTAATGTATATCATATTCAGTTCTTCCATACTATATTAAGTTCATAAAATGCATGAGGGATTGTATTGTGATGAAAAAGCACCTTGGAACATTCTGAAAGGCATGATAATAAATACATATAATTTATTTTTCTATAAATGTACCATACTATTGGAAACTAATTGTATTTAATGTTATTAAGGTATAATAATCACATTCTTGGGGCATATCAAAGCACTTTATAGTTAATGAAATCATTCTGAATCCTAGTTTGTGTTAAACTGGGCAAGGCCCCACTAAGTTGCAATATTGCAGAAAATGTGGATCCTGCAATATCTGGCATCTGATGCAAAGCACTGGGTTATCCATCCATTTTCCTAGTCTCCAACTCCCTCTCAGATGCTCTCACAGCTTATGACTGGGAATTCCCAAGACCACTGACTTTCCAGACTTGGAATGTACCCCAGGGATGTAGACTTCATTTCAGCTTTCGTTTTTTTAGATCTCTGGCCTCCCTCCTGCCCCTAGGATATTGAGCCTCAGTTTTGTCTGCACTGGGATCTCTGGTCTCTCTCTCTCCCTCAGACATTCCTAGGGCTTGGAGTCTGCCTTCCCAATCCCTGACCCCAGACCCATCTGTTTCTGCAACAGACACTGTGAACCAAACCAACTTGTAGTAGCAATGAGCTTCAATGCGCTGGCACTGACAGAAAGAAAGTCAGCTACTTCAGGAAAGCATTTCACAAATGGGATTAAATGGGATGCTTTATATATTTTTAAAAAGTATAAAAAGTGGTTAAACTTCTTCCCATTCAGAAACAAATATGCCTAATGGCTTTTCCAGATTTTCAATATGAATAAAACTTCCACATATATAAAAAGAGTAAAAGAGAGGGGAGAGTGGAGATTGAACTGTTGGAAAATGAAGCTGGAGAGATAGTATTTGGGGACAAAGAAATGGCGGATGAATTTAATAAGGATTTTGTGTCAGTCTTCACTGAGGAAGACACGAGCAGTATGTCAGAAATTCGAGAGCTTCAGGGGGCTGAACTGTTTGATTGCTATTACTAAGGAGAGGTTGCTTGGGAAGCTGAAAGGTCTGAAGGTAGATAAGTCACCTGAACCAGGCAGACTACACCCCAGGGTTCTGAAAGAGGTAGCTGAAAAGATTGTGGAGGCATTAGTAATGATTTTTTAAGAATCACTGCTTTCTGGAATGGTTCCAGAGGACTGTAAAATTGCAAACATCCCTCCACCCTTTAAGAAGGGAGGGAGGCAAAAGAAAAGAAATTATAGGCCAGTTAGCCTGACTTCAGTGGTAGGGAAGATATTGGAGTCCATTATTAAGGACGAGGTTTCGGAGCACTTGGAGGAACATTATAAAAGTCAACATGATTTTTTTAAGGGGAAATCTTGCCTGACAAATCTGTTTTGCATTCATTGAGGAAATAACAGGCAGGATAGACAAAGGAGAGGCAGTGGATGTTGTTTATTTGGAATTTCAGAAGGCCTTTGCCAAGGTGCTGCACTTGAGGCTGCTTAACAAGATAAGAGCCCATAGCATTACAGGAAAGATACTAGCATGGACAGAAGATTGGCTGACTGGCAGGAGGCAAAGAGTGAGAATAAAGGGGGCTTATTCTGGTTGGCTAGTAGTGCTCTGCGGGCATCAGTATTGAGACCACTTCTTTTCACATTATATATCAATGATTTGGATGGCAGAATTAATGGCTTTGTGGCCAAGTTTACAAACAATACAAAGATAAGTGGTGTGGCAGGTAGTGTTGAGGAAGCAGGAAATCTGAAGGTGGACTTGGACAGATTGGGGGAATGGGCAAATAAATGGCAGATAGAATGTCGTGTAGGGAAGTGTATGGCCATACACTTTGGTAGAAGGAATCAAGTCATAGAATACTTACTACACATGGAGAAAATTTTTAAAGCAGTGGTGCAAAGGGATTGTGAGTCCTTGCGCAGGATTCTCCAAAGATTAACTTGCTGGTTGAGTCGGTGGTAAGCAAGGCAAATGTAATATTAGCATTCATTTAGAAAGGATTAGATTACAAGAGCAAAGATGCTGGGATTTTATAAGGCATAGGTCAGATTGCATTTGGAGATTTGGGCAGATTTGGGCCCCTTATCTAAGAATTGACATTGGAGAGGGTCATGAAGAGGTACATGAGAATGATTCTGGGAATGAAAGGGTTACCATATGAGAAGCATTTGATGACTCTGGGCCTGTACCCGCTGGAGCTTAGAAGAATTTGGGACTGGGGGGGTTCTCACTGAAACATACTGAATATTGAAAGGCCTAGAGAGAGAGTGGATTTGGAGAGGATGTTTCCTATAGTGGGTGAGTCTAGGACCAGAGGGCACAGCCTCAGAATAGAGGGATGCACATTTAGAACAGAGATGAGAAAGAATTTCTTAAGCCAGATGGTAGTGAATCTGTGGAATTCATTGCCATAGATGCCTGTGGAGGCCAAGTCACTGAGCATACTTAAAGTGGAGATTGATAGTTTCTTGGTTAGTCATGGCATCAAAGGTTACAGGGAGAAGGCAAGAAAACGGGGTTGAGAGGGATTATAAATCAGTCATGATGGAATGGTGGAGCAGACTCGATGGGCCAAGTGGCCTAATTCTGGGCCTATGTCTTATGGTCTTCTTTTTCACAATTCCATCTGTCTGCAATTGGCCACAATGTTTTGAAATCCATCTGTTAGTAATGCATTAATACGTGTTCACACATAAAACACTTACAGGGGGGCCTCGGCTTCCTCGCATGCCTTGGGCACCTGTTTTTCCCTTTCGTCCCTGTAAAAATGAGAAATAATTATCTGAGTTTTGACAGTGAGATGTTATTTGTATAATCTTGTTATGTTGCACAGTAGACTTTATCACATGTTTACTTTTGTTTTCTTTCTGCAGTTCAGGTCATGAGAGAATAAGGCCAAAGAGGTCCTGGCTTACAAAATTCTCTTTCATCAATAGTACTAACCTAAACTGGACACACTGGAGGCTGTGGTAGGACAAAGGACCCTCCAGAAAATGCTGTTGATTCTGGACAAAGTTTAATAGACAACTGTGCTGCTCCAAAGAATGCTATATGGGGTAATTCTTACCCCCAGCCATTAGGCTCTATGATGAGTTAACCTATAGCTGCGGAAGTAATGACCTTCTTCTGTTAGACTGTTATTAACCTCTGTTTACCAGGACTCTGATTAGCTCTGTTTACCACACGCTACTATTGAGGACACTCTGTATAATACTATCAACACTTCTTATCTGGACAGAGTGAATGTGCACCCATTACTGTATAATATTACGGTAATTGTTGTATTACCATTTTATAGTGTGAATTTGTAAATCTTGTACATCTTATTTTTAAGATAACATTTTTTTCTTTTCTACTTCTCTTCTAATATTTTTATATCTGTGCACCTGTAATGCTACTGTGATACAGTAATTTCCTCTGAGATCAATATATTATCTATCTAACCTGGTTCTGGAGTACCAGCTATTTGTTGTAGTCCCCTCTGAAATTTGGTTCGATTGCTCTCAGTGTGATCAATGATCAAGAACAGAGCAAAGCATGCACTGATTTAGCCCTAGCAACAGAGACACATTTCTTCCCACTGTAACTGTACTGAGAGAAACACTGTGGTCCCGTTGCAAATGCTGAAGTTGAATTCCAGACTAATGAAAATTCTGTGGTCAGAATAACGGAAATAAAACACTGCAATTGATCCACAGAGGCAGCAAACAAACAGTCAAGTATATTTTACATGCAGCAAAGACTCAAAGAATGCTTGACTTTAGAATGCAACACTTCTTTAAAATTAAAAAAAAATCCAAGATATTAGAGAGAATCCAATTATGGCTAGATTTGGATTGGTCTTATAATTCAGTGGTTACTGAATAGTCTTGATATATTGACTTGATTTCCCCACATTGGCAAATTTTACTTGTTCCTGCAAGAAGTAATGGGCAGAAATTGAGAGGGAATCTATGTCTGCCTATTTCTGTAAAACAAGGCAGGGCTTTAACAAAGTCAAGTTGATCTACTTCTTTCTTCTGCAGCTCTTGACTTTTCCCACCCACCTGGCTTCACCTATCACCTTCCAGCTAGTTTATTTCCCCCCCCTCCCACTTTTTCATTTGGCATCTTCCTCCCTTCCTTCTCAATCCTGATGAAGAGCTTCGGCCCGAAACGTCGACTATTTATTCTTTTCCACAGAAGCTACCTGGCCTGCTGAGTCCCTCCAGCATTCTGTGTGTGTTGCTACTGTTCAACAGCTGCTCAACAGGATTTTCTTCCCCTCACTCCTGTTTACTGTCTCTTATGTTAATCTTCTGGAACACCAAGGAACATTATGCTCTATAAAAAGCACTGCATTATTCTTAATATTGCTGTTTGAAAATCTGTTCATTCATTCATTATGTGCCTGGTCATATGATATAGGCGCTCATGGTCTTTCTATGACCATGATTGTTCTTGGCAAATTTTGGAAGAAATTTTGTTCTTGGAAGTGGTTTAACATTGCTTTTTTCTGGGCAGTGTCTTTACAAGACACTCTGCAGTAATTTTCAGAGATTATCTGATTGGTGTCAGTGCTTGCATAACCAGGGCTTGTGAGACCTGTAAAATCTGTAAAGTTCTTATTTGCTCTGCAGAACAGAGATAAAGTATGAAAGGTGGCTTTCTTTACTATACAAGCACAATTTAAGTGTTAAATACAGAAATGCTGCAGATTGAGACAGGCTCTATTGAATACAATGGACGTGGATTTCAATGACTAATCTGTTAATAACAACACTTTATTCCTCCCCTTTCAATAGTGTAGACACAAGGTGTCAGTATTCAGCAATTAGACATACAACATTGCCACAAATTGAAGCACTTACAGAAGCTGCAATCACTGGTAGTTTTTAGTGGTGCTGCTTCAGTAGAAGCTGGTAAATATGTTTACTGTTTTTTTGGTTGGATCCCTTACTCAGTGAAACATCATAAAATAATGGGCCTTGCTTATCTCCCCATGAACTTTTCAGAGGGGCCAAGTATTCTTGAACATGAATTGGTGGAGGAATTGCCATTTAAACACCGTGCACTGCTGAGGTATATAATTCCAGACAACATTTGGGAAACACATACTTGAGTAGGTTTCAGAAGGTTGGGCTCAAACTTTCTTTAATGTTGTCCAAAAAAAGCAATGCGCATGACTATATCATATAATTCAAAACTGTTACAAAAGGTTTGACGATTACACTTTGGCCTTTCTTTCAATGAAAGACTACCTTTCAACAGTAATTTTCCTAATGCGTTTTTTTTCCCTTTGGATGCCGTTGCACATGGAACACTTATTCCAAATTCTATTCATCAGCTCTGATTTTCAAACTTGGCTTAGTTGTGAGGTCATGGAGCTGGTGGAAAGCTTCTTAATTACTTAAGTGAGAAAGCAATTGTGGGATTTGGACTTGCTTAAACCTTTCTTTCATTGCAACTAAACTATTCTTTGCTATAATTTTACATTGAAGTCAGAAGACAAAATTCTTCCCACACTTGGATAACAATTTCCAAAGTTGGTTAATTGTTGGTACTATGTAATTAACCAGTGTAAGAACATCTATGGATGAAGTAAGAAATGAAATCTTGTTGGCCTTTGCTCTCATGGTCCCAGAATACATCTTCCACCATCAAGAAAGTTCACCAATGCCTTTTCTTTCTCATGGTCCCAGAACGCGTCTTTCACGTCAAGAAAGTTCACCAATGCCTCTTCTTTCTCATCATCCCAGAACGCATCTTTCACCGTTAAGAAAACTTATCGATGCCTCTTCTCTCTGAGGAGGCTGAAGGGAGCGGGTCTATGCACACCAGTATGCAGACCATCCCACTCCCATTTGGGAAGAGGCGATGTAGCATCCATGCCAGGACCACTAGACTCAAAAGCTGTTACTTGCCCTCAAGCTGTGAAGCTGATCAATGCCTAATGACCCCCCTCACCAATCCCTCCCACCACCACTACAAACACATCACGTGTCACTTTATGTACAAACAATTACTTGTATAATGTGTTTTATAAGATTGCTTCTATATTTTTACCGCATTTTATTGTTTTTTAAAAAATAATGATCTTTATGCTTAGTGTGTTTTTTTATGCTGCTTTGGATCCAGAGTAACAATTAGTTAATTCTCCTTTACACTCATGAACTGATGAATGACAATAAACAATCTTGATTGAATCTTGATAGTAAAGCATGATTCCCCAGGGCTGGCATGTTGAAATATGAAAATTGAAATTAAAGCTAGTTCATTTATATCCAATTATTTAATTGCATTTAAGAACCATGTTCTTCTTCTGAGGTTTCATGGCAGTTGGCAAACAGCTTTAAGATGCATTACTGCCACCTTCTGGACTGGAGTGTGGCTTAGGATATCTAAATTCTATATAGTAAGAACCATGTTTTTTATTGATAGAAGCTCCATAAACTACGTATTGAAATACACTGAGATACTGTGGTGCGATATAGAATTGGTATAAACTCTGCTCCTAGTCACACCTAGAATCATTCTAATGTTGTCTTTATGGATTTCGAAGTGATTCATTTCAGAATGACACGGACATACAGTAAATCTATGAGTTAATTTAACTCAACACCTAACTCTACTCATCTTAAAAATAGATCATGCATTTTGTAGAGAAAGATTACTTTAAATGGTTACTTAATTGTTTAATGAAACATTGAAGGAGGCCATTTGACCCAGTAGGTCCATTTGACTCAAAATAGAGCCAACCCCACAGTCTAATTTCCCTTCTCTTTATTTCCCTGGAAGTTTGCAACTTAGTCCCTCTCATGCTCACATACACCCCTTTGAATCTTTTTGCACTCACTTACACCAAAGAATAATTTACAGTAATGAATTAACTTACCATGTTTTTGGGATGTAGGAAGATACTACAACATTCAGCAAAAGCCCATGCAATCACAGGGAGAATGTGAGGCTAACCTCTCATCAATAACATTAAAGGTAAGAAGATTTATAGCTAGATATTCTGGTGACTACTTTTCCCTAGATGTGACTTATGGTATTCATGGCATAGAGAGTAATTTTGTGCCAAAACTACATGATGCATCATGAGGCAGAAAGCAAGATTGTGCAGTACTTGGACACGTTGATGGTCAGAGTATGTGAATAATAAGTGCCATGGTATGTACAACTGTTAAAATGTAGCACGAAATAATCAGGAATAGCAATATTCTCCAAGTAGTCCAATAAAAAGCAAAAAACAAGATTTACAGTACAGACACATAGGTCTTCAGAGAAATGAACAGATGTAGAGAAGATCTGACAACCCCAATATTAGTTTAATGTAAGAATGTGAAGTTATAGCTTTGACAGAATACTTAAAACATACATTTTTTGCCTGGAAAACGGAAAGTATCTAATTATTTTGAATATTTTCCACCGATGGGTAGACATAGTTAACTACGGTGGATAGACTGAGAACTATTGCTAGACAAGAAGACAGTAATTAGAAAAGTTCTTTTCACACAGAAAATTCATAGAATATGAAATACTTCATTAGAAGTAAATGCCGAGTCAAATATATATCATCTCAAGACAGAATTTAATTTCTATTCTAAAAGGAAGAAAGAACATGAGCAACTGTAAAATGCAACATTGCTTTGTTTTTCTTGTTGAATTTTTTAGACTCTACATGATTGGTTACATGAAATTGACCCACCTCTTGACCTTTAGATCCTTTTACACCTGGTTCACCTGGAGGTCCAGGATTACCCTAGAAATTTAGAAGAGATAATCAAGGTATTAACTGCACTTCTATATCTAACTCACGCCAAAATTTATACAACATAAAAGATATCCTCCTCCACGCGGAATCAATTATTGTCACACTTCCCATCCAGACAAACTCTCCTCCCACAGCACCATCATTTAAGTGATTCAATATTTGAGGTTTGATGGACAGAATTAAGAAATACTGGTAGTTTTTATAAAATGAAATCTCAATCTTCCGGAGCGTTTATGTAATGTTAGCAATATGCCAATTTTTATATAGTTACAAGAATGTACTTACTGGTAAACCTTGCTGACCGGGCTTGCCTCTCTCACCATCCAGGCCTTCCTGACCCTGCATGGAGTATATGTGTATCGATGTTAATGGTTCTAACACACAGGCAATCCGTGTTGTTAATGGTGTTTTAAATTCAAGCACCCAAGTACCATTGCATTTCTTCATTGTGCATACGTCAATGTGTACAGTTCTAGCATAGTTTCATATTCTATGCCTCAGCTTATAAATACTACACTTGGCCCGCCCTTTTAAGCATCTTTTCTACCTGTTCTGTTGTTATTAAAAGATCTGTGGACATGCACTTCATGGAGCCTCTGTGCACCCACCATTTTCAAAGTCATTCCATTTATTGTGTGCCTTTTCTCTCGGATCTTTCCAAGTACTTCCCTGGATTGATTGCCACTTTTCTGCCAAACCAGGCCATCAATATCCTGCTGATACTGTAATTTTTTTCAGCCATCTATCAATCATAGGGCAATTTTTGTATGTCACGTCCAATAACAGGACTGTTGTGATTTCATCATTAATCTGGGTAAATTTCATTTTGGATTGCGTAGCTTTCAAAAAAAATGCTTTGAAATCAGAGCTCGGTGCTAGAGTATTGTCCATTAATGGATAAAAGCATTTACAGTTTAGTAGTTAAGGCACATTCTTGCGAATTACATAGAAGTTTAGTTGCTAATTATGTCATGGAAATCCTAGCCAAGTATAACAGTTATTGCTGAAACAAAACAAAGAAGGCCCCTCCAATAGGAGCACACTGAGGGAAGTGGCAAACAACTTACAGGATAACCAGGATCTCCAGAATCGCCCCTGTCTCCCCGATCTCCAATAGGACCCTACAAAAAATATTCCCTTCAGTTAGTTAAGTACTTTGTTGTTTATTACATTGACTGAGAATAAAACTTTGGAACATCTGTCCTGCAGCAGAAAATTTCTATTTAACTCTACAGCCTCTAATATGAACCTTCATGCTTATGTGTTCTAATTCTTATTTTGGTTTGATGTTCAGAGTGATGTTTCTACATAAGTTAACTGAGACCGTATATTATATAGAAGTCAAAAACACATGACTGAGATAATTGACAAAAATCTGGTGCAAGGTGACAAGAGTTAAGAAGGTTGATAAAAACAAAGTTAAGGAAAACTTTCCTTTAAAATTGCCTAAAGATATCTGCTGAGAGCTGAATCTGCACTCTGGTAACAATTTAATGACTGGAACCTGAATTGTTTTTGTGGTTCCCTGCAGAAGTTGTTGTAATACTGAAGAACATCTTGTGGCTTTGACTTATAATACTCCTTGTATTAGGTTACATCAATTAATTGCATGCAGATGTACAGCCCGTATTTGCATATGGCTGTCAAAATGTTTGCTTACTGTTTCTTTCATCGCTACTTTAATGGAGGCTATAACCTATTAAAAATTAATTTGGTGAAGAGTTTAATATCAGTATTCTTGAATGTGGACTTGTGCAATATGTACTATCCTGTATTTGGTAAGCTGTTGGCTGAGAGACAGATATCAAAACCCCAAACTTTGCATTCCTTCAGCATTTTCCCACTAATACTCTGGCAGGAAGGCTTGAGAGTTCGCAGGCCACGATGACTTGAATCGTTCAACCAAAAGCATACCAAATAAGCAATAGACTCCTCCTCATGACTCAGCTCTCATATGGTGCTCTCAAATACTGGGCTGAAGTTCATGGGCCTTGATCCATTGGCATGACTGTGTCAGGTCAGAAATGACGCTTGCTTTTGTGGCTCAGTGCTGAGGTAATTTGCTTCTCTTATTACGCCATTTGGGTGGTGGGGTGGAAATAAGTCTTTACCAAAGGAGGTGTAAGGCGCTCCTTCCCTCCACTGGCCTGCAGGTCACCCTTGGGCAGGATGTAGTACCTGCATAGCCCCACGATCTGGGTCACTTGAAGCCATGAGAGCAGGTGCTGGATGGTCATATGAGCAGCCGGTGCATATTACAAGTCCTGCTTATGTGACCACTGACGCCAGGCAGACAATCTCTGATAATGGCTGGGATCACCTGTCTTGTAAAGACACTGCCCAGAAGGCAGCAACAGTAAGCCACGTCTGTAGAAAAATTTGCCAAGAGCAATCACGGTTTTGGAAAGAGTGCTGTCGCCCACTTCATGTGACACAGCACATAACAAACAAATGAACAATTATGGTGTTTGCAAGGAATGGCCTCCCCATCCAGAGTAAGGGCAATATTCAGGTAAATATCCCAATTACTTCCTATCTCTGGAGGTAACATAGTGAGGGGCCTCAGACATAGGCAGATTGATCTAGCCTGCAAATATCCATTCCTGGGGGCAGGCTCTCGCATGGTGCGTGCAGCACTCTTCCTCAGGTAGGGCAAGGATGCTCAACCAGAAGCAGGGTAAATATTAAAATAACAGCAGTGGGAAGTTTATAGTTACTACATGGTGGCCATCACCAATAAATTTAAAGAAGCAATGACTTCTAGAAGCTGAGAAAACATTGGAGTTAAAAGGGATTCCTAAATGGACATTGAACCTGTGAACACTACCTCACTTTTTTAATGGCAACACGAGTGAATCTGCAGATGCTGGAAATAAATAAAAAAACACAAAATGCTGGCAGAACTCAGCAGGCCAGACAACATCTATGGGAGGAGGTAATAACGACGTTTCGGGCCGAAACCCTTCACCAGGAGTGAAGTAACATGGGATGGTCGGGGGGTGGGGGGGGGGGTAATAAGAAGTGGGGGGAGGGATAAAGTAGAGAGCTGGGGAGTGATAGGCTGGAGGGAAATGGGCTAGGGGGAAGGTGGAGAATTATGGGAAATAAAAGAGAAAGAAAGGTAGGGCTGGGGGAGAGATTATAGTGAGGGGGGAAAAGAGAGAAAGAGAATCAGACTAAAATAATAGATAGGGATGGGGGTAAGGGTGGGGGGCAGGGGTATCAACGGAGGTCAGTGAGTTGGATGTTCATGCCGGCAGGAAGGAGGATACCTAGGCAGGAGATAAGGTATTGCTCCATCGACCTGCGTCTGCCTATCTCGACTCTGTTTTATCTCCCCTTGTTCAATCCCTTCCCACCTATGTCCATGATACTTCCCATGCTTTACATCTCTTCAAAGATTTCAAGTTCCCTGGCCCCCACTGCCTCATTTTCACCATGGACGTCCAGTCCCTATATACCTCTATCCCCCACCAGAAAGGTCTCCAAGCTCTCCGTTTCTTCCTGGATTCCAGACCCAGCCAGTCACCTTCTACCACCACTCTTCTCCGCCTCGCGGAAGTAGTCCTCACACTTAACAATTTCTCCTTTGACTCCTCCCACTTCCTCCAAACTAAAAGTGTAGCCATGGGCACCCACATGGATCCTAGCTATGCCTGCCTTTTTGTCGGCCATGTGGAGCAATCTATGTTCCAAGCCTACACCGGTATCTGTCCTCCTCTTTTCTTGCGTTATATCGACGACTGCATCGGTGCTGCTTCCTGCACGCATGCTGAGCTCGTCGACTTCATTAACTTCGCCTCCATCTTTCACCCCAACCTCAAATTCACCTGGTCTATTTCCGACACCTCCCTCCCCTTTCGAGATCTTTCTGTTTCTATCTCTGGAGACACCCTATCCACCGACGTCTACTACAAACCTACTAACTCCCACAGCTACCTAGACTATTCCTCCTCCCGCCCTGTCTCCTGCAAAAATGTTATCCCTTTCTCTCAATTCCTCTGCCTCCGCCACATCTGCTCTCAGGATGAGGCCTTTCATTCTAGAACAAAGGAGATGTCTTCCTTTTTTAAAGAAAGGGGCTTTCCTTCGTCCACTATCAACTCTGCCCTCCATCGCGTCTCCTGTATTTCACGCACCTCTGCCCTCACCCCATCCCCCCCACCAGCCCACCAGGGATAGAGTCCCCCTGGTCCTCACCTATCACCCTACCAGCCTACAGATCCAACGCATAATCCTCCGTAACTTCCGCCACCTCCTACGTGATCCCACCACCAACCACATCTTCCCCTCCCTCCCACTCTCGGCTTTCTGCAGGGATCGCTCCCTACACGACTCCCTTGTCCATTCATCCCCCCATCCCTTCCCACCAACCTCCCTCCAGGCACTCATCCCTGCAAACGGAAGAAGTGCTATACCTGCCCCTACACTTCTTCCCTCACCACCATCCCAGGCCCCAGACAGTCCTTTCAGGTGAGGCACCACTTCACCTGCGAGTCAACTGGGGTGATATACTGTATCCGGTGCTCCCGATGTGGCCATTTATACATTGGGGAGACCTGCCGCAGACTGGGAGACCGTTTGGCCGAACACCGGCGCTCGGTCCTCCAGCAGTGGCAGGATCTCCCTGTGGCCACACACTTCAATTCCACAGACCACTCCCACTCCGACATGTCTGTCCATGGCCTCCTCTACCGTCAAGATGAGGCCACACACAGGTCGATGGAGCAATACCTTATCTCCCACCTAGGTAGCCTCCTTCCTGCTGGCATGAACATCCAACTCACTGACCTCCATTGATACCCCTGCCCCCCCACCCTTACCTCCATCCCTATCTATTATTTTAGTCTGGTTCTCTTTCTCTCTCTTTTCCCCCCTCACTATAATCTCTCCCCCCAGCCCTACCTTTCTTTCTCTTTTATTTCCCATAATTCTCCACCTTCCCCCTAGCCCATTTCCCTCCAGCCTATCACTTCCCAGCTCTCTACTTCATCCCTCCCCCCACTTCTTATCCCCCCTCGACCATCCCATGTTACTTCACTCCTGATGAAGGGTTTCGGCCCGAAACGTCGTTATTACCTCCTCCCATAGATGCTGTCTGGCCTGCTGAGTTCTGCCAGCATTTCGTGTTTTTTATGCACTTTTTTAATATATATTTTATTTCGGTTTTTTTGCATGATTTTTAATCTATTCAATATACGTATATTGTAATTGATTTACTTATTTATTATTATTATTTTATTTATTTTTCTTCTGTATTATGTATTGCATTGAACTGCTGCTGCTAAGTTAACAAATTTCATGACACATGCCGGTGATAATAAAGCTAATTCTGATTCTGTAAGTTGGCAAGTGTGCCAACATGCAGACAATGGTTAGAAGTTGCCATAATCTGTTAAGGAAGCAGCTTCAAAAATCTAAAGGCATTCACAATAATACTTTACCCTGTCACCGGGTAGGCCGGCTGGGCCTTCCACCTTCCCATCATCCCCTTGTTCACCCTGGAGCATAAGAAAAATACTGTTAATAACACTCTTAAGTAGACTCTGGAAAACTGTTACAAGTGGGTCTAACCTAAGGTCCAATGAGGTGTTAATGATCTGATCACTATGACAATAAAAGAAAAAACAGGACAAAAGTAGAGAAAACAAGAATACTATTTATTTATTTTTATTTTGAGGTACAGTGTGGACGAGGCACTTCCAGTCCTTTGCGCTACACTGTCCCGTGGCCCCTGGCAACCCCGATTTAACCCTAACCTAACCACAGGACAATTTACAATGACCAATTAACCTACCCGATACGTCTCTAGACTGTGGAAGGGAACTGCAGGACCAGTAGAAAACTCACGCATTCCACGGAAGAACATACAGAGACTCCTTACAGAGGACACTGGAACTGAACTCTGAACTCTGACGCCCTGAGCTGTAATAATACCACGCTAACCACTACTGGAAAGGGATCTTTTCCAGTAAGTCAACTCTTCACTGATCATTGAACCTAAACCCTTGAGTCACTCAAAAATTGGCAGACTTGCTACATTTCTAGATTAACGATCTAGATTTTTAGATAACATTATTTAATGCCAGTGTTAACTTAGAAATTAAGTAAAGATTTATTGGTGTATTAATTTCTACGTTAGGAACATTACTACAGAAGAAAGATTTTCACTAATTTCTACATAGATATATTGTAAATGTCACAAAATATTCCACTTTTGACTCCATTAGACTGCATTCAGTCTAGGGAGATATGGTAGTTAGGGTGAGGGAGAGGATGAGTTCTGGCAGGAAATACAGTCATTGGATAGATTCAGGTTATTCTCTCCAATGTTGATCAGATTAAGTAAAAACCCGATGGAGAAATTTAAGATCAGGGTGGATGTTGTTAGAAACACCCACATCAGGGATTGTGGCTCAAGTATGGCCCATGGTATCTCCTGACTGGGCTTGCTGGAGGGTAAAGTTTCCTTCTCTTTGGCAGGGCCTCAGGATCGGGGCTGCAGTTTTGTGGGAAGTGAGGTGCCTGATGAGGCCAGTATGGGAACTGCAGATGAAGCAAGAGATATGCATGTGTTACCAATCAACCTTTACCCTATATCCCCTGTGATGCTCTGTACGGACAATCTTTCCTCTTTCCTCTCAGTCCTTGCTCAGGGTCTCAACCCAAAACATTGACTTACACCTTTTGTCTTCATAGATGCTGCTTGACCCACTTAATTCTTTCAGCATTTTGTTTTTGTCCAGAATCAGACATAAAAACAATATGGAATGTCTAACTGAACCAAGTGGGTGTAACTAGGGTCCTGATGCTAGGGGTGTTGATATGGGCATAGGTTCCAGTGAATTTAAAGACTTTGTTGGAGGTATCTTTCCAGTGTTTTGACATGCTTGCTGTAGGTCATATATGTCAAACTCAAGGCCCGCGGGCCAAATCCGGCCCGCAGTGGAATTATCTTTGGCCCGCGAGATAATATCTAATTACTATTAAAGCTGGCCCCAGTAATCGAAGCGCCTATGGCGTATGATATGGCTAATGCTGAGTTTATTCAGGTACCAGGTTTTCAGGGTTTTTAGTGTTTATTCGGCAGTCTTCTTCATAAGAAACGGAATTTGTAAAGTGAAACACTTTGTAGTTATAGCAGAGACTGAGACACATGAGAGCAGGCTGAAAAAATGGAGGCAACAAAAGCTGCGTTCGCACGCGTCCGACTGATCCGGCCCGCATGAAGCTGCATTTTGCTCAATCCGGCCTGTGACCTAAAATGAGTTTGACACCCCTGAAAGTCCAGATTTCATGAGGAGACGTACGTCAAGTAGACTACAGGTTTTGTGGCAGGTGTGAAACCTTGATCTTCGAACACTCTTTTCCTCAGTTGACCAATCAGAGCAGCAAGGTCACATAGCAGTTAGTGGAAGGCTTTATAGCGCCAGCTCCTGCAGCTGTCTTTAAAGAGTTTGTACATTTTCCCCATGACCGCACGGGTTTCCTCCAGTTAGGGAACTGTGGGATGCTATGCTGGCACTGGAAGCTTAGTGACATTTACAGGCTGTCCCTAGCACTTCCTTAGACTGTGTTGGTCGTTGACACAAATAATGCATTTTACTGTAGAGTATGTTTCAATGTACATGTTTGTACACACGATAAATAATACTAATCTTAATTTCTGATCAATGTCTGTGTTGGTGCATTGTAGACAATGCTGAGTGTTCTAAGGCTCAAATCATTGTGGGCATCAGGAGGGGTCTTCTCTGTGACCCGTCGCCATTGAGGAGTGAGGATAATGCTGAATAAGTGAACAGGGAAAGGATCATGGCAGGAAAGGACCAGGTAAATTAGGTACCGGATACAGTATCTGAAACAAAAAAAGATGCTGGAGGTGAATTTTATTTACTAACCTTTTAAAATCTTGTTTTCACTGCAAAAGCAGTGTTTTTGGGCCATTCCTAATTACCTTAAGAAACATATTGGTGCCTTTTTAACTTCTGCTGAAGATATTTCAAAACAGTTAATGGCTAGTTCCAGAAATGATGAGGCACTGGTGATACATTTCCAAGTCAGGGAGGTGTGAAGCTCCCAGGCTGTTGTGCTTCAGTGTGCCTGGTACCCTGGTCCTTGGTGTGGAGGACAGATGTTACTGTTGCTGTCAGAATAGCCTTGGTGAACAGCTGTACTGCATCTTGTAGATACACTGTATATTGTAACATCTGCTGCCAGAGGAGTCGGGAATGAACATCAGAGTGCAGGATATGAACTAATCAGGGGGATTGTTGGACAATGTTGAGCTTTGGGGAGTTATTGGAACTCTAGGCAAGTGGGGAGTATTCCACCACATTCCCGGTGGAAAGGTTTTGGGCTATCAGGAGATGAGTTACTCATTGTAGCCTTTGACTTGATGTTGCAGGCACAAGAAACTCCAGATGTTGGGATCGGGAGCAAAATAAAAAGCAAACTGCTGGTGGAGCTCAGCAGGTCAGGCAACATCTGCAGAGGGAAATGGAGAGCTGACGCTTTGTGTTGAGACCCTTCTCCTGGTTTGAAAAGAGCTGTGAGTAGAGGGCCAGCATAAAGTGAAGAGGTGGGACAAGAGCTGGAAAGTGATAGGCAGATCCAGGTCAGGAGGGTGACTGATGCATGGAGAGGGAAACATGGAAATAGTGGCAGATGGAGGCAAGGAAAGGCTGCAGATGATGGAATCTGATAGGAAAAGATGGCCAAACATGGAATTGAACAAGTAGGGTGGTGAACAGATGAGAACAGGGATGGGGACGGGGGAACCCAGTGGGAGGAGTGTATGGGTGATTGGCAGATGGAGTGGGAGGAGGAGGGGGAATAAACTGAGCGATAGGGGGCTGCGAGGAGAGGATGGGTGTGTTGGGTAACCCAGGTTGAGAGGGAAAGGGACACAGGGTCAGCAAGTCAGCAGAAACTGGAGAATTCACTGTTCATGGGCGGGTTGTAGACAACCCAGGTGGATTATGAGGTGGCTCATAAAGAGGCCATTTAAGATGGACAGCTTCCTGATTTGGACAAACATATAGGACAGAGAAGGTAAGGATGACTGCTTCTCTCCCCTTCAGAGCTCTTTGTGGTTGTGAAATCCATATGTTCACCACCCTCTAGGAGAAGAAATTTCTTTCAGCATAGTCCTAAAGGGTTTACTCCATTGGCTAAGACTGTGACTCCTCTGTCAGCTAGGGGAATCAGTCTTCTCACAGTCAGGCTCCCTCAGCCGGTCAGAAATTAATATGTTTCAATTAGATCCCCTCTCCTTGTTCTAAATTCTAGCGAGCACAAACTTTGCCAACCTAGTCTCATCTAATAGAGCAGTCCACCATCCTTCAAATTGCAAACACGAGGAAATCTGCAGATGCTGGAAATTCAAGCAACACACACAAAATGCTGGTGGAATGCAGCAAGCCAGGCAGCATCTATAGGAAGAAGCACTGTTGACATTTCGGGCCGAGACCCTTTGTCAGGACAGTCCTAACGAAGGGTGCACAATACAAAGTCTTAGCACAACCTTCACAGTGAGAAGATTTGAGTTTCAAAACCGACAGTCTTGTTCCTGGACTTAAACCTTCTCACTCTGAAAGCCAGTGTACCTTCTGCCTTCTTAGCTGCTTGCCGCTTCATACTTGCTTTCAGCGGTGGGAACTGATTATTCACTCATGCTGAGTATTTCCAGCATTCTCATTTATTTCAGGCTCACAGCAAACTGCGGCATTGGTGTTCCACAATTCCAGAACTGTTTTGCTTCCTCTCAATTGTACTCCATCTTCTTCCAATCTCAATAAGTCTGTCTTATAAGACCTCAAGAAAGGGAGTTTGTGGAGTGCCTCCGAGATGGATTCTTAGAACAGCTTGTACTGGAGCCTACCAGGGAGAAGGCAATTCTAGATTTAGTGTTGTGCAATAAACCGGATTTGATCAGGGACCTCGAGGTAAAGGAACCATTAGGAGGTAGTGACCATAATATGATATGTTTTAACCTACAATTTGAGAAGGAGAAGGGAAAATCGGATGTGTCAGTATTACAGTTGAACAAAGGGAACTATGGAGCTATGAGGGAGGAGCTGGCCAAAGTTCAATGGAACAATACCCTAGCAGGGAAGACAGTGGAACAAAAATTGCAGGTATTTCTGGGAATAATGCAGAAGGTGCAGGATCGGTTCATTCCAACGAGGAAGAAAGATCCTAAGGGGAGTAAGGGGTGGCCGTGGCTGACGAGGAAAGTAAAGGGCAGTATAAAAATAAAAGAGAAGAAGTATAACATAGCAAAGATGAGCGGGAAACCGGAGGACTGGGAAGCTTTTAAAGAGCAACAGAAGATAACAAAAAAGGCAATATGCCAAGGAAAAATGAGGTATGAAGGTAAACTAGCCAAGAATATAAAGGAGGATAGTAAAAGCTTCTTTAGGTATGTGAATAGCAAAAAAAAGTTAAGACCAAAATTGGGCCATTGAAGACAGAAACGGGTGAATTTATTATGGGGAACAAGGAAATGGCAGATGAGTTGAACAGGTGCTTTGGATCTGTCTTCACTAGGGAAGACACAAACAATCTCCCAGATGTAATAGTGGCCAAAGGAACTAGGGTAAAGGATGAACTGAAGGAAATTTATATTAGGCAAGAAGCGGTGTTGGATAGACTGTTGAGTCTGAAGGCTGATAAGTCCCAGGGACCTGATGGTCTGCATCCCAGGGTACTTAAAGAGGTGGCTCTAGAAATTGTGGACGCATTGGTAATCATTTTCCAATGTTCTATAGATTCAGGAACAGTTCCTGCTGATTGGAGGGTGGCTAATGTCCCACTTTTCAAGAAAGGAGGGAGAGAGAAAACAGGGAATTATAGACCGGTTAGCCTGACGTCAGTGGTGGGAAAGATGCTGGAGTCGATTATAAAAGAGGAAATTACGACACATTTGGATAGCAGTAGAAGGATCAGTCTGAGTCAGCATGGAATTATGAAGGGAAAATCATGCTTGACTAATCTTCTGGAGTTTTTTGAGGATGTAACTATGAAAATGGACAAGGGAGAGCCAGTGGATGTAGTGTATCTGGACTACCAGGAAGCTTTTGATAAAGTCCCACATAGGAGATTAGTGGGCAAAATTAGGGCACATGGTATTGGGGGCAGAGTACTGACATGGATTGAAAATTGGCTGGCTGACAGAAAACAAAGAGTAGTGATTAACGAGTCCCTTTCGGAATGGCAGGCTGTGACCAGTGGGGTACCGCAAGGTTTGGTGCTGGGACCGCAGCTGTTTACAACATACATTAATGATTTAGATGAAGGGATTAAAAGTAACATTAGCAAATTTGCTGATGACACAAAGCTGGGTGGCAGTGTGAAATGTCAGGAGGATGTTATGAGAATGCAGGGTGACTTGGACAGGTTGGGTGAGTGGGCAAATGTATGGCAGATGCAGTTTAATGTGGATAAATGTGAGGTTATCCACTTTGGTGGCAAGAACAGGAAGGCAGATTACTATCTAAATGGAGTCAAGTTAGGAAAAGGGGAAGTACAACGAGATCTAGGTGTTCTTGTACATCAGTCAATGAAAGCAAGCATGCAGGTACAGCAGGCAGTGAAGAAAGCTAATGGCATGCTGGCCTTTATAACAAGAGGAATTGAGTATAGGAGTAAAGAGGTCCTTCTGCAGCTGTACAGGGCCCTGGTGAGACCCCACCTGGAGTATTGTGTGCAGTTTTGGTCTCCAAATTTGAGGAAGGACATTCTTGCTATTGAGGGAGTGCAGCGTAGGCTCACAAGGTTAATTCCTGGAATGGCGGAACTGTCACATGTTGAAAGATTGGAGCGACTGGGCTTGTATACACTGGAATTTAGAAGGATGAGAGGGGATCTGATTGAAATATATAAGATTATTTTAAGGGATTGGACACACTGGAGGCAGGAAGCATGTTCCCACTGATGGGTGAGTCCAGAACTAGAGGCCACAGTTTAAGAATAAGGGGTAGGCTATTTAGAACAGAGATGCGAAAAAACTTTTTCACCCAGAGAGTGGTGGATATGTGGAATGCTCTGCCCCAGAAGGCAGTGGAGGCCAAGTCTCTGGATGCATTCAAGAGAGAGTTAGATAGAGCTCTTATAGATAGCGGGGTCAAGGGATATGGGGAGAGGGCAGGAACAGGGTACTGATTGTGTATGATCAGCCATGATCACAGTGAATGGCGGTGCTGGCTAGAAGGGCCAAATGGCCTACCCCTGCACCTACTGTCTATTTATTGTCTGTTTCAGTCAAGCTCAGATGGTATTGGAGGCAATCACCTGACTCTCCCAGCTTACAACAGATCGGGCAGGTATTTGTATGATTTTTATCCTGGGAGAGAATGATAGAAGAAGGTCTCTTGTGCTTTCCTATCATAGATGATTAGAGGTATTCAGTGATTTATCAATAATGCATTCAATTTGACAATTCATCCCTCCAAGAGGAGCACAACCTTGTCGTTGGGTTTGGAGGCTTGTGTGCCTCAGTGACCTGGAGAGCTGTGTTGGCTGGAGTCAGGGCTTTATGCTTTGGCTCTTGGTAGGGTCACCCATGCCAAACAGGTCAAAGGGTAGTGGCCAGACTAAGAGTGGTCCACCAGGTTTGGGGGTTCAGCTCAAGGTTAACAACAAAACTGTTACAGAAGCAGCAATGAAAAATCCTTCTACATCTGAGTGTTATGGTATTCTTGAGTCTCCACCCGAGACTTGCATGTCTGACAGTAGTGAAAACTGAGAGAAAGCTACTGACGTGATGAAGGAAGCCCTGAACACTGCCAGGGATGGGGGAACTTTCATTTCTGCCCTAAACGCTATCGGCATAATGGACAGTAAGTTGACAAATCAATATTCAAATTTGTATGGGAGGGGACTAACTAACAGCTCACTCATTGGCTGAATTGTTCTCTATGCTGTTTCATTCTATGATTCTATTAGTGTTTTTTTAAAGGAAGAGTGATGACAAATGAAGCTCAGAATTTGAATGAAAAGGCAGTTTTGGTCCTTACAAGTCAAAATGCCAGACATTACGAAACAATGTTTTTTTTTCTAATCTTCCAGTGAAACAAGAGCTTTCTTATGGGGTTGTGTGCAGACAGCAAGTTAATTTCAACTGTCAGGACTTGGCAGTAGCTCCCACCTTTTGGTCTGCTAGAGAATCCTGGGGAGTTTGTTTTCCTGGCAGCTGAGCCCAGCTGAATCAGAGCCAGTTTTTAATCACAGATAATGTAGAAGTGATTCAGCACTGAACCATAGGACTCTGCTTTTAAGGCCGAGTTCGGAGAACTCATTTCTAAACCAATCAAGAAACCCCAAACATCATGACAATCAGAAAATGGGAGTAATTACAGTTAAAATGGCTTGGGAGTCAGATTGTTTCCATCTCCCAATACAGCAATCACTCCCTCTGACGAATGCAATAAAAAAAATTAAAGCATAACTGTTATATTTGGTAATCCTCAGATGGTTGCTCCCGTCTGCCCCATTTTACCATTGAATTTTACAAATACAAAGTGAGTATTATTTGAAACCATTAAAAGTTCTGTTTGTAAATGAGACAATAAGCTGTAATTCTGAAGCATTGTTCAATGTATGTGAGCAAAATTTCCAGGAAATAGACTTTCAGTTGTGAAAAGTATGTTTAATATATTTGTTTTAAAATTCCCTTTCTTACATTACTATGGTGATATTAGCCTGAATAAAATAAATGCCTCGTAATATTTTCAGACAAATGTTTTTCAAACAGATTGATTGGGCCAGATAACGCTGGACCCCAGAGGACTACCAGGAAGGTTGCTCATACACCCTCATTTACTTTTCTGTAAGCGGACTTGACAGAGAGACCTCAGTATGTGCGGTTGGGAGACTGTAGGTCTGACACGGTGGTCAGCAGCACAGGAGCGCCGCAGGGGACCGTGCTCTCTCCGGTCCTGTTCACCCTGTACACATCAGACTTCCAATATAACTCGGAGTCCTGCCATGTGCAGAAGTTCGCTGACGACACGGCCATAGTGGAGTGTGTCAGGAATGGACAGGAGGAGGAGTATAGGAAACTGATACAGGACTTTGTGATATGGTGCAACTCAAACTACCTGCGTCTCAATATCACCAAGACCAAGGAGATGGTGGTGGACTTTAGGAGACCTAGGCCTCATATGGAGCCAGTGATCATTAATGGAGAATGTGTGGAGCAGATTAAGACCTACAAGTATCTGGGAGTACAGTTAGACGAGAAGCTAGACTGGACTGCCAACACAGATGCCTTGTGCAGGAAGGCACAGAGTCGACTGTACTTCCTTAGAAGGTTGGCGTCATTCAATGTCTGTAGTGAGATGCTGAAGATGTTCTATAGGTCAGTTGTGGAGTGCGCCCTCTTCTTTGTGGTGGCGTGTTGGGGAGGCAGCATTAAGAAGAGGGACGCCTCACGTCTTAATAAGCTGGTAAGGAAGGCGGGCTCTGTCGTGGGCAAAGTACTGGAGAGTATAACATAGGTAGCTGAGCGAAGGGCGCTGAGTAGGCTACGGTCAATTATGGAAAACCCTGAACATCCTCTACATAGCACCATCCAGAGACAGAGAAGCAGTTTCAGCGACAGGTTGCTATCGATGCAATGCTCCTCAGACGGGATGAAGAGGTCAATACTCCCCAATGCCATTAGGCTTTACAATTCAACCGCCAGGAGTAAGATATGTTAAAGTGCCGGGGTTGATTGTATTTAATGTATCTAAGTAAACTACTTAAGAACTTTTTAAAAGCTATTATTAATGCTTTTTGAGAGAGTGATTTAGATGCATATCATATTTTTACTGAGTAATTTATGTAATTAGTTTTGCTAAAACAAGTGTATGGGACATTGGAAAAAATGTTGAATTTCCCCATGGGGATGAATAAAGTATCTATCTATCTATCTGACAAGTTAAGCCTGACACCAGAGAGGCAGGGCAGTCTCCAACATGGTAAGTCGGCTCTCTGGCAGTGTATGTCTGAATCTCCCCTTCGAGATAGTTAAGGACTATTTAAATAATTTTTAAAACATCAATAAAAATTATAAATACTAAAATACTGCCATTTAATATCACATCATAAAACATATGAAAAAGGAAAGTAATACTAGCACTTAATCTGCACCTGCCATTTTCCACCAGGGTCGGCTAATCCATTCACACAAATAGGGTCACCATATTATGTAATTTAGCTCAGAGCTCATTACTTTTAAGATCAAGACTTCAAAGTCAGCAGTAAGCTCAATATCCACTAGCCAACAGTGATCCCTACAGTTCTCCATGCTTCTGAGACATTGACTACCTAAGCACTACAGATATCTCACGAATATTGTTGCAAAATCTTCACTTTCATTGTCAAGGTACCTGCACCTAAGTCAGTGCCCTCTCCCAGGTCAGCATGTCAGCAGTTGGCTCTGCTGGGCAGCCCACCTGCATCCTTATGCTCAGCAGCAGTTTCTTAAAAACAGGCACCCTATTCTGACTTCTCTCGTGGTAGAGATTATCATATGGACAAAGGAGAAGATTCAGGGATGTTCTCATTGAAAAAGTATAATTTATCCTCTGAACTGCAGGAGAGGGAGCACTAAGTACTTTGAGTCCATTTGTCAGAAGGAACCAGAAATCCAGTGTAGACAGAGCAAAAAGAGTAGCAGCACCCAAACAACTCAAACACTTGCCCCATCAGGCACTTTCTAACCATTTCACCACTCAGAGACCACAGGACTAGAGAGGAAGCTAATCATCCTTGACCATCAAGGGATTGCAAAAGAAGAAAAGAAAGAGGAAATGAACAAGCCAATTTGATGAGCACTGGCTTTCTCTTTCCAGGACATCAGTTGGGATCAACAGTGAGTTGAACACTGAAGACGGTGACCAGATATGCAAGCCTATGATCATAGGATCACTTTAGACTCTTGTTTGGACCAAGTATACACAAAAATGCAAAATGAACTAAGCCAGGAACAGTTGTTACACAGTTTTTTTTTTAGCCCCAAGTGTAGTCAGAAGTTAATTAATCACATGTATGATTTCAATCTTTTTGAAATTAAATCATCCAGTTATGCCAACATTAAAACAGTTTAGTCACTAGAAAAGCTATATTTATTTGACAACAGTAAAATAATCATTTTAAGATGCATTCATTAAATTTTTTTTTAAATTTTAATTTTATTTTTATACTACAGTACAGTACAGGCCCTTTGGCCCTCGATGTTGTGACAACCCATATATTCCTTAAAAAAAGTACTAAACCCACACTACCCCGTAACCCTCTATTTTTCTTTCATCCATGTGCCTGCTGTCCAAGAGGCTCTTAAATACTCCTAATGTTTTAGCCTCCACCACCATACCTGGCAAGTCATTCCAGGCACCTATAACCCTGTAAAAAACTTACCCCTGATGTCTTCCCTAAACTACCCTCCCTTAACTTTGTACATATGCCCTCTGGTGTTTGCTATTCGTGCCCTGGGAAACAGGTATTGGCTATCCACCCTATCTATGCCTCTCATAATCTTGTACACCTCTATCAAGTCCCCTCTCATCCTTAAACATAGAACATAGCGTAGTACAGCACATTACAGGCCCTTCGGCCCACAATGTTGTGCCAAACTCTGCCTCCCATATAACCCTCCACCTTAAATTCCTCCATATTCCTTCTATGCTCCAAAGAGAAAAGTCCCAGTTCTGCTAACCTTGCCTCATAAGACTTATTTTCCAATCCAGGCAACATCCTGGTAAATCTCCTCTGCACCCTCTCCATAGCTTCCACATCCTTCCTATAATGAGGTGACCACAATTTCATGAAAAGAATATAATGATATCATAATATCATTATTATGATATTGTGTATATAACATCTTGACAGTGCTTCCCAATGACTGCTCTGTGGACTGGTGCTGATTTGTAGAAACATTTTGCCAATTCATGTGAGATTAGATAAAAATGAATACTTCTATACTTTTAAGGAGGGAAACATTGACACAGACTTCCTATATTTCCAAGAAGAGTAGAATTTCACAAAATCCCAAATAGTTCATAGTGAGGTCACATTCTTGTCTACTGCAACTCCACTTTGGGTCATCCATTGATCAGGGTACAGGAGTGGTCCCTTGGTAAATTGCCAGGTGTGTGACTGAAGGTGGGGAAGTGGGTAGGTATGTGTTCAGAGCCAGGTGTGTGGAACATGGGCCAGGAATGTGGTTCAACCAGTGGGGGTTGAGAATCTAGGTAGGCGTACGACCTAAATTATGGGTTGTGATCAGAGAATGGACTAAAGAAAACATGTGAAATAGAAACTAGAGTGGCCTATTGTATCTTTCTCTCCTGCTCTATCTTTTAGGCAGATCTAGGTTGTTTTTCTACCTTATTATTCTCCAAAAAATCCCTATCTCTTACTTCCACACTATTTAAAAACCCATGAATCTCTGTCCTGAAATGAATATCAGGTACTTTGATAAATTTACTTTTAACTTCTGAATATACAAAATTATTGAATATCCACAGCTCTCTGAAATGGAAAATTTCAAGGACTTACAATGTTTTTAGAAGAAGAAATTGCTCCTTATCTCAGTCCTTAACTGTCTGATCCATATTTTGAGACTGATTCCTGTACCAGCCACCCAGAGTTTTAGATGGTCCAGACAAAGGAAACATCTGCCCAGCATCCCCCTCACCAAGATCATTAACAATTTTATATGCTTCAATGAAATTAGATCTTATTCACATAAACTGGAGGGAGTATAGACTAGTCTACTCAGTGTATCCTCATGAGACAAACCCTCACTTTACTCCCTATAAGGAAAGAATATTCTTCTTTTGGTAAGGAGATCAAATTTATGAACACTACTCACACCCTAAATCCAATCACTTTCAAATTAAGTAAAATATACTTTCCTAATTGCTTGTGATCCATGTAAAAGAAAACCCAGATAGTGATTTGCTTGTTAAAGTAAAACCTGAACCCAAATGACCACAGGTGAGTTAAATCTGCCCTGCAACATGGTACTTAATAATTTCTTTTCCACATGCAGTCCCACCTGTGTCAACCCTAACCCTAAACTTGCAGAATATGATGTGCAAGCACTGGGACTTAGGGAGAGTGATATCCTTGCTTGGAAAATAAACACCAAGAATGGTGAAATCTTCCTTTCACTTACTATTAATGAAACCAACACCCGATCATGGCACTAAGGCAAACTTGAAGCTGGTCCAATAAACTCACTACAACCCTGGGAGACATTCACCGTGCATTCCCTTGTTGAGTGTTACACTCTATTGCTGACTCGAAGTTAAATTCGGAATCAACATACCAGTCTTAAGATGCATATACAGTGTACCAGAATGCCCACTTGGGTACATGTATCTTGTCTGCCTGAATCGGGGTATTTTTGAATACAGACTTGCTGGTGACCATTTCCTCAAAAACTATCATGGTTTTCTTAAAGGTTTGGTCCCCATTGGCCAGGAATCAAACATCTGATGGCCTGATATGTGAAATAGGAACTAGCGCGGCCTATTGTATATTTCCATCCTGCTCCATCATTCAGGCAGACCTTGGCTGTTTTTCTACCTCATTATGTTCCCGAAAACCCCCCAACTTCCATTCTACTTAAAAACCCATGAATCTCTGTCCCAAAATGAATGTCAGGGTAGTATATAGAACATAGAAAACCTACAGCACAATAAAGGCCCTTCGGCCCACAAAGCTGTGCCAAACATGTCCTTACCTTAGAAATTACCTAGGGTTACCCATAGCCCTCTATTTTTCTGAGCTCCATGTACCTGTCCAGGAGTCTCTTAAAAGACCCTGTCGTATCTGTCTCCACCACCGTTGCCAGCAGCCCATTCCACACACTCACCACCACTCTCTGCATAAAAAACTTACCCTTGACATTTCCTCTGTACCTTCTTCCAAGCACCTTAAAACTGTGCCCTCTCATGCTAGCCATTTCAGCCCTGGGAAAAAGCCTCTGACTATTCACACAATCAATGCCTCTCATCATCTTATACACCTCTATCAGGTCACCTCTCAACCTCTGTTGCTCCAAGGAAAAAAGGTCAAGTTCACTCAACCTATTTTCATAAGGCATGCTCCCCAATCCAGGCAACAGCCTTGTAAATCTCTTCTGCACGCTTTCTATGATTTTCACATCCTTCCTACAGTGAGACGACCAGAACTGAGCACAGTACTCCAAGTGGGGTCTGACCAGGGTCCTACATAGCTCCAACATTACCTCTCATATATGAACCCTCTCTGAAATCTACGATGACATTTTCAATATCAAATAAAAGCATTTACTCTTAGTATGGTTAAGGTCCCTTTCTCTACTTATTGAAATTTTTGTGTCGATGGAATGTTGGCTTAAAGGTTCTTTGGTGATGTTATGAGTTGGCCAACAGTATTCATACAGTTCCCTTCAGTGAATCTGAGTCTGGAAACTGGGATGGATGTGAAGGGTTGGGGGGTGATGGTAGAAAGAGGGTTGGGGGTGGTGGTAGAAAGAGGTTTGGGGGGTGGTGGGAGAAAGAGGGTTGGAAGTCAGGGGCCTGATATGGCCTGAGGGTATGGGAATGGGTGCTTGGAGAATGGGGTCTGTTTTGTCAGTTTGGGGCATCAGGAATGGGATGAATGGTCTAGAAATCAGGGCCTTTAAGTGGTTGCAGTTGGGATCTGAAGAGGGTTCCAGAGAATGGGGTCTCAATCTGGGCTTTGGAAAGGAGCTGTGCCGGTCTGTGGGGTCAGCTGATTGGGAAAGAGATTTGGAGGTGTGCAGGAGAAGTTAAAGATGTTATAGGGGCTGGTTGGGTCAGATTCCAGAAGTGTGTTTCAATCTGCTGCTAGAAGGTACCTTTAAATAATCCCGTTAAAAGGTCAGTTGTTCCCAGAATCACTCTTGCTGTTAATATATAACATATAGGAGCAAGAATAGGTCACATCATCTCTTGAGAGTCCTCTGCTTTTCAGTATGATCATTGCTTGGCTTCACTTATCTGCCTGTTCCCCATTATGCTTGATTACGCTTCTGACCAAGAATCTGTCTGCCTTAACCTTGAATATATTCAATAATTCAGGTTACCCGATGCTCTGAGAATAAAGATCCACAACTATTACTCAAGAAATCACTTCTCACCTCTGACTATAAGGAGCAACTACTTATTCTGAATTTATGACCTCCCCCCCAGTTCCAGCAGAACAATGAGATGAAACATCCTCACATTATCGCCCCCTTTCATGTCCCTCAGGACCTTGTATGTTTCAATAAGATCATGTTTTGTTCTTCTATTCACATTCGATAACCTCTTCATTTCAGCAATCAACTCGATGAACCTTCCCTGAACTGCCTCCCAATGTAATTAAATCCCAAAGTACAGTGGAACTGCACATAGTATTTCAGACGAGTTTCACCAAAGCATTCATAGTTAAGCTAATTCTTGTACTTCTTTCTTTCTGCAACAAAGAACAACATTCCAAAATATGTTACCTTTCTGTATTTATTAGCAATAACATTCAGGATCATCTATATTGCAACATTTTGCCTCCATTTATGTATTATTCTATTTCTTTATTCTTCCAACCTCACAATCCTGATCCTTTACTCTTTTGGCTGAATTACTCTTTTGCGCACTTTCTTCTCCAGTCTTGGCCCAGGCCAACACTGTTTATTCATTTCCATACGTGCAGCCTGACCTACTGAGCTCCTCTAGCATTTTGTGTATGTTGCTATTGTTTTGCCGACCTTCTTTGTCCTGCTCAAACCTCAGTTGAAGTCAAGCGAAGCTTTTGAAGTGACCACTGGAGACACCTTTTTTTCTGGGCAAAACAGTTGTTCTCGATTGTAATAATCAGAGGCAAGAGCAGGTAATGCATCTCTCCCTCCCACTAGAAAATGATGAAATAAACAGAGCAAGATCATGGCAAAACTGAGTTCTCCACTATATTTTGACTCTGAAAGGAATTTTACATCTCACGGACTTACTTTCTGAGTGTGTCAGAGCACAGAGTGGAGAGAAAAGGGTTTGATTAACACTCTATAAATTGCAGCTGGGACCAGAGGTTGGAGATGAAGCTTTGCCTTGGGAAGATAGTGATAGTAGTGAGATTATTGTTCCTATTCATGTCTTGTGGCTCTCAGGCAGCAACCTTGCTGTTTCTTTAGTATGTGTCTGTTTTTTAACAGGCCAAGTTGTTAATTCGACACTCAACCCTGCAAGCATGCAAAGGAGAAGGTCGGATTCGAACTAGGGATCACTTGCCTCAAAGTTCGGTGCTGATGCCACTACAACACTGGCCAGCCTATAGTGTTGAGAGGAGTTTGCTTATTTTCTATCAAGTTATTATTGATAACCATCTACTCTTAAATTGTCTGGCCCAAGCTATCCTCCATTGCAAGGGATGCATTGCTTTGGGAAATCTGAGACATGCACGGGCAGGTGGGAATGGAAGGTAAATATTTTCTATGGAGTCTAAAACTCCTAAACTTGGGACTCAACACTTCCTCTGGCAGTTGGGCCATTGACTTCCTGACCAACTCTCTACAACCAGTGAGGATTGCAACAGGTCTGCTACAAATAATCACAACTCTGGCGTCCCACAAGGCTGCGCCCTCAGCCTGCTACTCTACTCCCTATACACTCAAAGGCCGCATGGTCAGATTCTTCTCTAGCTTCACCCACAAGTCTGCAGATGACATCACCGCAGCGGGCCTATCACGAATAATGATAAGTTGCAGTTGTGGAAGTTACAGGAAGGCAAAGTTAACCTGGGGCATTTGTAGTCAAGCAGTGTGTACTCAAGCCAAACGAGTGAGGCCTTTGCAGTGAGACTTTTCCAGAAAGGTCTCCCTAAAACATAGCTTCCCTTTGCACTATAGGGGGTGATGGAGACATGCAAGATAATGGAAGGATGTGAAACATACCCAACAACTAAGGCTCTATTGTCTTTACTAGCTTCAGAATATCATCAGGTGTCTGCTTGAAGTTTTGATTGACTTTTAATGCCTTTATTGTGAATAGTGATTGATCTTACTAGTAATTTATAAGGCATATGCAATCTATAACAATGAATATCCGTACAAATTCTGTATATAAATAGCAGTTTTCTGTTCAGACTTCAGAACAGTGTGGGTGACAGGGTCCATGCTGTTCTCCTTGTGCACAAGCAAAATAAAAGGAATGCTTGAGTCATAACAGTCTGTGTGTTCTGGGCACAATTATTTTAGTTATCTTATTTTAGTTTCGGCAATGACAGTTACTTTGACACAGTACAAGAAGGAGGTAGAGACTTTAGTGCCATGGTGTCTTGATAACAACCTTCTCCCCAATGTCAACAAAACAAAAGAACAGCTCATTGACTTCAGGAAAGGGATGGTGCACATGCTTTTGTTTACATCATTGGTATTGAGGTTTACATCATCAGCACTGAAGTTTACATCTTTGGTACCTCTGCCATCTGATTTCTGCATGGACATTGAACTCATAAACACCAACTCGCTCTATTTTTATTTCTATTTTTGCACTACTTATTTAACTATCTATATATATATAAACACACACACACACACACACGCACACGCACACGCACACGGACACGCACACACACACTTACTGTAATTCATGTTTTTTCTCTATTATTATGTATTGCTTTGTACTGCTGCCCCAAAGCCAACAAATGTCATGACATAGTAAACCTGATTCTGATTCTGATACAGTTGAAAGCTTCAAGCTCCTAGGAGCGAACATTACCAGTTGCATGTTTTGGATCAGCAATATTGATGCAAAGGCCAAAAATGTTTCATTAGCACCCCTACTTCCTCAAGAGGCTAAAGAAATTTGGCACGTCCTGTTTGACCCTGTCCAATTTTTACGCAGGCACCATAGCATGCATTCTATCTAGATACATCATGGCTTGGTATGGAAACTGCTCTGCCTGAAACTGCAGAGAGTTCTGGACACATAACAGAAACCAGCCTCCCCTCCATGGAATGTGTCCACATTTCTTGTTGCCTTGCTAAAGTAGCCAAAGTAATCAAAGATGTTATGCCCCCCAAACATTCTCTCTTCTCTCCCCGCCCCCACCCCTCATTGGGCAGAAGATACAAAAGACTCAAAGAAAGTACCAGGCATTCTATTATTGTTTTCCCTTGTACTACCTCAATGCACTGTTGTAATGAAATGATCTGTATAAATGCAAAACAAATATTTTGACTGTATCTTGGTACATGTCACGATGATAAAGCAGTTTACCAGTTTAAAATTCAAATTCAGTGTTCATCAAGGTTGTTAAATAATCATTTTCATCTATTAGATATTTACAAATTGGACTTTCAGTTTCCTCTAGTACTGTCTACGTGGAGTTTGCATGTTTTCCTGTAGGTTTCCTCTGGGTGTTCTGGTTACCTTCCACATTCCAAAGATGTGCTGGTTTGTAGATTAATTGGTTACTGTAAGATGTCATTAGTGTATTGGTGAGAGGTAGAATGGCCCTCATGACCTTGAAGAGCTGAAGGAATTTTTCTAGTACAGTATGACTCCATGCCTAAAGTACAAAGACCATTTCCTACTGGCCACAGTGTAGAATAAACTGGAGATAGCACATTAAAAAGTAGAGCAACACACTCAAAATGCTGGAGAAACTCAGCGGGCTAGGCAGCATCAATGGAAAAGAGTAAGCAGTCGACGTTTCGGGCAGAGACCCTTCATCGGGTTTGTGACATAAAAAAACGGAATTCATTTATATTCTTGCAATTTATGGCAATCAAATTCAAATCTCTGCCTGAGCCAATATTGCACTGCCCCACAATAGAGCTTTTCAGAAACACAGTTCCACTGGCACTGAATCAAACTTCCAGCTTCTCCTTCCACAGGCAACTGAACATTTACATACATGAAATTCAAATAAAAATAAACAAAATACTTCCCTTGAAAGATCAAAAGAAATTGCAAAGAACTGGAGAGTTAGAAAGCTTAAGAGCTTCTATAAAGTATAATTCAATGAACTACCATATACTGCAAATGAAGGCTTGTTTCATCTTTCACTTAGCTAAGTCTTCAATGCACATTCACTTCCAGATGAGTGCAATTGCAGATGGACTAGTCAATGCATACAAACTCACATGTTAGCCACTTGACCAGAATAGCTTGTCTAATTATTTATTTAATCGAGTATATGATTGGAAATTCAGAGCCTTGGGGGCAATTGTCATTGAGCTGACCGACAGGGACAGACCATTTAATGTAATTGAACTATATAAGCTGAATTGATTTGAGCAGCAGTTGCAGACTATGGAACTGAATGTGCTCTGTATGCAATTTGCTGATTAGCTGATTCTGTTTTTTTGCTGCCAAAGTTACACTCTACAAAGCTTTCATTTCAGGGCAATTAAAAACTAAAGATTTACCTTTTCACCTTTGGGACCTGGCGGTCCTTTTGGGCCAGGAGGTCCTCTATGCCCCTGTATAAGACAAAAAAAGAATATTAAATATTCTGCAACCAAATTACAATGTGCTAAGGCAACTGTATTATCTACTGGGTCAATATTTTACTATTAAAAACATTATAACATTCATATTACTAGCATAGAAAATGGGACTAGAGACTCTTTCATAGTTTGACCTGTTTTATACCAAGCTGTGATATAACTGTTAAGTGATGTCTCTATTGTAAATGAGTCAGATATCACCGTGAGTCAATATATCATCATTTCATCAATAGCATATTATGTACAGTCATTTGCTTTAACACACATCTTGAACAGTCATATGCAATAAAGATAAATGCAAGTTTTGGATGTAAAACAGGTCACTGACTGAATCCTTATCCAAGTCTGGTAGGAGGGTGTAGCTGTGTGGGGAGGAATAGAATAATATTTCTCACTATTTTTAAGAACAAAAATTTAATTTGAACCAACTGAGGAATATTGAAAATGTAGCAAAATGGACAAATGAACTAATTTCCTATATTCTGGCATCAGAACTAAATGACAGAGCTTATTTCAACAGAAGCTGTCCATAAAACTCTCTATGCCGAGGATTTTCCCTTTCCATAAGTTAAAAGTAATGTTACTCTCTCATCAGTCTCTGAGATGTAACCTTGTCATCAAGTTAGCCAAAAAGACAAAGCAATGAAGAATTCTTACAGATAGAATTCATATTTCAAAGTTAGAAGTATGTATACGTTATTAATTCCCTTACGGACAGCCACAAAACAAAGAAACCTCCACAGAACCCATTAAAAAAGACTTTCAAACACCTAATGAACAGAGAGAAGGAGATAGAAACAAATCACGCAAACAACAAAAGTAAGCAAATAGCTTCAGAGCTGAAGTTTTACAAAAGACATAAAACCATGCATCACTGCAGCTGGAGCAGGCCGCAGCCTCAGTTCATTGCAAAGCCAAGTAAACGTTGCAAGATCACAGATGTGAAGCCAGGCATCACCGTGGCTGGAGCAGGCCACAGTCTGAACCGGGTCATTCCTTGCTCTTGGACCCCGCCGCCATGATTCAGCCAGTACCCGACCTTTCTAGTTAGGCCTGGTGCTTAAATCGATCAGATATTGGAACTTCTCTTGCTCTCGGGGAACACCACAACTCTGCTTCGACATGCCCTCTGCCTTCGGTCACCTTGACCATGCCTCACCCCTGCCTCCATCTGCCTCTGCTTTCCTCGACCATGCCTCGCCTACGCCTCTGCCTCCACTCACCTCCCCATTGTGAGCATTGATCGTTATTAATAAGGTGTTTAGTAGTTTTCTTTGCTGATTTTTTTTTACTGCAAATAAGTAGTCACTGGGCATCTTAAATTGAAATTTCATGGAAGACTTCTGAAGACATTCAAAAAACAAAGATCTGTCCTGGGCCCAACATCACGATGAAAGCCCTCTAATGGCTGTACTTCATTAGGAGTTTGAAGAGAGTTGGTATGTCACGAAATACTCCAGCAAATTTCTACAGATGTATCATTCTGCCTGGTTGCATCAGCACCTGGTATGGAGGTGCCAATGTACAGAACGGTAAGTGGTTTCAGAGGTCTGTAGAGTCAGCCAAGCCATCGAGGCAGAAGCCTCACCACCACTGAGGACATCTTGCAAAAGCGGTGTCTCAAGAAGGCAGCATCCATCTTGAAGGATCCTCACCACCTAGAACATGGCCTCTTCTCACTACTGTCGATTATGTGCAGAGACAGAGCAACAACAGATTATTGGGATTAAACATTTTTTACTGAGTCATGTTAGCCACGCTGAGCAACTTACAGTGTGCGACAAACTAAGCTTGCTGACACAAAAACATGCGCCCGGCTCAATGAATTATAGTCAGTTTATAATTATAGAGTTAAGATTTTAGTGAGTTGAGATTGTGTTTTGAGTGAATGAAAATAGGAGTATTCTGAAACCTTGCCTCATTGCCTTAGGCTACATCCACACTACACCGGATAAATCCGTAACCGAAGCTTTTTCTCTTCATTTTTACCCTCTGTCCATACTAAAATGGTGTTTTCGTCCCCCGAAACCGGAGATTTTCAGAAACACTCTCCAAAGTGTGTAATTTTGAAAACGCTGCTTGGGCAGATCAGTATGGATGGGGTAACTGGAGAAATCTAAAAACACTGTCATGACGTGCCGGAGCGGATGGTGGCAACAGCGTGGAGTTTCATTGTTTTCATGAACACAACCTCCAACACCAAAACAACAACGGCGGATGGCTTCATGCGGAGGTTTTCTGTGTATTCCTCATAGACATTGTTGAAAACTTTCTTTCGCTGTTGTTGTATGAACTCTAGTTTTTGACCAACAGAAATAGAACAACACTGCAGCGGAAACGGAAATAGTAAACCACTTTGTCTTTGGTTTTTTTCGGTAGATGGGTCCCGTGCATGCCCAGGAGGAGGAGATTCATCTAAATATCTGTTTTAGTGTGGACACAGATATTTTTAAAAAACGCATAGTGTGGGCGCCTATTGTTTTTACGCGAAACCGGCGTTTTCAAAATTATTCGGTCTAGTGCGGATGTAGCCTTAGTTGTCAAGAAGGATGTTTCTAAACTTGTTTCTGAATTTGCCTCACATTTACTGCTTTTGCTGTTTTTTATCCTCCTGTTTCACAAGAGATGAGTCTACAGGAAGAGTGTGGTTAATGACCAAGGTTGATGCCACTGAATGGTTTAGATGAAAGTCATACCAAAAAAAAATTGGATGTGAAAACACTTTTGCAGTGTACCTGAAGGAAATTCAAGGAATTTGTGTGAAAAGTTAAGAATCTTAAGATGTCGAATCAAAAAGCTAAATATTAGAAGGCTCTTTCAGATCACTCTTTTCAGGATTTGAAATAAACCAGAGGACCATGAATATATTTCACCTTGTTTGCTTTCTTAGCTAAGTTATATTGTTTGTCTTTTTCCCACCTACATCGGGTATCATTTCAGTTCTCACTTTTGCTTTCCTCTTCACATGTGTAAAATATTATCTTACACCATTTTTTGTGTGGAACCATGTGACACAGAAGGTTTAAGTAGGTAAAGTGTCATTACTGGATTGTTTTGCTGTGGTGGGATTTGAATTGAAATATGCAATCCTGTATCAAAACAGATTGACTGTTAATTGTCACTGATATTGCCAGACCTCCTTTCTCTTTCCAGTCAAAATGACTCCAGATGCTGGAAATCTGGGATAAAATCAGGTTGGGCAATCTCTGAGGAGAGAGAGAAAGAGTTAATGTTTCAGAAGTGGGAAACAGAGAAATAACTTGGTTTTTAGCTGTGCAGAAATGATGGGGGAGGAATGGATAGAACAAAGGAATATCCTGGGATGATAAAGCCTGGAGTGCTAGAGTTGTAGAGTTCACCTGGTGAATGGGTTAATGGGGCCTATTACAGAGGGAGAAGGTGAAAAAGAACTCTTAAGTTAGTTAGAAAGTGAGAATACAAACAACTCAGTGCAACAGTTACAAAATCCCCCTCCCTCTCCCCCTCACTCTTTTCCTCCCCTTTCCCCTCCCTCTCCCTCTCTCTCACTCTGTCCATCCTCTCTATCCTCTCTCTCCCCCACTCTTTCCCTCTCTTCCTCATTGTCTGCCCTTCTCTCCCTCCCTCCCTCTCTCCCCCTCTCTGAAGTCATCAGCCAGAAACCCTCTATAAGTGATCCACAAGTCAATCCTGCACTCATCCAATCAGAAATTTCCCCTTTCTCCTATTCATCCTGTCACAAATGTACTACAAGTTAAAACTAATTCTCTCTTTTCCATTTCAAGAAAAGAGTTTTTGGCAGGGTCTACTTTTTTTTACAATGAGGTCACCTGGCGTGCTGAGAATTCAATCAGTTTCTGAGTTTTTTTATTCAAACATTTATTGTTCATGTATTTCCAGTATTTGTAAAACTTTGTATTCTGACCATAACTAATTTAATGCTTAACCTTAGGAAATTCCTAAAAACCTACGATGTCTTAGTGTATTTGATTGCCAGTAAATGTATTCCTCCTGGATAGTGACTGTTATTTCAATCAGATGATATAATTCCTTTGACATAACTGGCTTATACATTTCTTCCAGTATAAACATAATATATTATTAATACAATTGCAGATGGAAAGGAACATGTCTTTAAGTACAATGGTTGTGTGTCTGCAATTTCAATAATATTCTTTGCCAATGTTTATCCAGCCCATATGTGAAGATGCAGATTTATGATGGGATCCTGTCTCTGGCCTGTTCAGAAACCCGCTTGTAAGCGTCACATTAGAACACAGAATATTTTGGAATAAGGAGTTTGCCCGAGATGGCACTGGTGACATACGGCGACGCTTTGCGGACAGCTAACAGCACTACTTTATTAAATATATTTTTCTCTAGACTGCAATCCACAGCCTGTAACTTCGTTTTGGGGCTGTACTTTTGAACTGTATCCACGATCTGGCACTTCTGTGGTATCCTGAAGGATCTGATGAACTGGACTCTTGGGAATGCAGGAATGGTGGCAGCCATTGCTGGAGCAGACTTCGGCCGGATTAAAGCAGCGGGGCCTAAACTGAAGAGCGAAAATGAACTGAGGTTTAGTTGATTTAAACACTGAGCTAGATTAAAAAGATTAATGCTCCGAGGCCAAGGGCGAAGGATGAACTGCTGTTTAGCTGACTACTCAGTGTCAGCCAGGGTCCCCCGTCTGCCTGGTTTTGACCCATCTCCCTCTCTTCTGACTGCTACCATTGGGTTGGTGGTGCAGGAGTCTTGTCCCGTGCAGTCAGGCTCAGAGTTGTTGCCCTACAGTCCTCGGGCTCCTGGACCGGTCACACTCGCCCCTCAGTGCTGAACTGACTCTGCAGCTGTGGATTCACTTTCAGCGACTCGGCGCCTCATGTTCTGTGTGTTACTTGTTTCATTTTTAATTCTTTGAATGATTTGTTCTCTTCTCGCATATTGCATGTTTAACAGTTTTGTTGTGTGTGGTTTTTCATAGATTCTATTGTGTTTCTTTGTTTTGTGGCTGCCTGCAAGAAGATGAATCTCAAAGTTGTACAGACTATACATACTTCGGTAATAAATGTACTTTTGAGACAGGGATCAATATATTTTTAAAGCAAGAGTAATTAAAGCAATGTACTTTGTCAGCTACTTTGTATTTAAATCATCTGCATTACAGAAAATGTAGCAGAGTGTCTAGTAGTATTTAGCATTCATTTTGAGAGGACTAGAATACAAAAGCAAGATGTAATGTTGAAAATGTGTAAAGCACTAGTGAAGCCTCATGGGGTATTGTGAACTTAGAAAGGATGTGCTGAAACTGGAGAGGGTTCAATGGAGGTTCACGAAATGCTTTCCGGAATGAATGATTTGTCATATAAAGAGAGTCTGGTGACTGTGGGCCTGTATTCACTAGAAGTTAGAAGAATGGTGGATGATCTCATTGAAACCTATCAAATGGTGAAAGGCCTTGACAGAGTGGATGTTTCCTATGACGGGAGAGTCAAAGACCAGAGGACACAGCCTCAGAAGAGGGGCATCCATTTAGAATGGAGATGAGGAGGAATTTCTTTAGCCAGAGGATGGTGAATCTGTGGAATTCTTTGCCACAGGCAGCTGTGGAGGCCAAGTCTTTATGTATATTTAAGGCAGAGCTTGAAGAGCTGAATTGGTCAGGGCATGAAGGGATTTGGGGAGAAGGCAGGAGATTGGTGCTGACAGGAAAATTGGATCAGCCGTGATGAAATGGCAGAGCAGGCTCAATGGGCCAAATGGCCTAATTCTGAGGATGAGATTCTGCTCCTGGTCACAGTAGTAGGGTGATTATTGCCAAAAAAACAAAGTAATTATCAATGCTGGAAAATGAAAATAAAGGTACAAAACATTGGTGAGCCTTAGCAGGTCAGGCAACATTCACAGTAAAACAACCTAAAAATTGGATGTAATTCCTTTTTGATGCCATAATCAGTTACTGCTTATAAAAATCAAGAAAAAACTTCAAAAATATGTTGAAAATGACATTTTAATGGTGTTATTTATTTAATGGTGAATTGTGGGCTAAAATGTGACCCTGCGGGGCAATAAATACAATGTTGGACTATTATACTGCAACTCTACAAAACACTGGTGAGACTGCACTTGGAGTTCTGCTCTCCCACACTACATGTGACTATGCTGAAAAGAGTGCCGAAGCATTTCATCAGGATGTTATCAGGGCTGGAGAATTTTAGTTATGGGAGAGAATTTTAGTAATGGGAGTTCTCCCATGAGGCGGCATGGCACGGCAGCAGCGGCCTTTCAGACCTGGTGTTACTTTAATTTTCTATTTTAAGTTTGATACACAATTTTTGATTAGGGCACATGGATAACAGAGCAGCTATCTACCATCACCAGATACTACTACAATACAGAGATCGCCCAAAAACAAACCTTCACAAAGATCTGCTGGCTGAATTACGCGACATCGGCTTGCTGAGGGGAACGGGCCTACATTCCTCGGACTTGCCTGATGCTGGGAGCCGAAGATGGAGACGTTGAAAGCGATGTGCGAGGAAGCAGAAGCCAGGCAAACGGGCAAAGGTCCGTGCCAGGCAAAAAGCAAACCCTAGCCGGCTGGCTCTCCCGTCCATTTTGCTCTCCAATGTCTGCTCCCTGGACAATAAAATGGACTACATTCAACTCCAACGTAATACTTGGCGGGAGTACAGAGTTTGTCTTCACAGAGACATGGCTCACTGATGGGATTTCGGATGCTGCCATCCAGCTAGACGGGCTAGCTTTGTTTCGTTCGGACAGAGATGCAGCTGTCTCCAGTAAGGCTCGCGGTGGCGGTGTCTGTGTTTACATCGACACGGAATGGTGTAAGAACTCTGTGCTGGTTTCCAGACACTGCTCATCACTAGTGGAGTTTGTGACAGTTCGATGCAGACCATTCTACTTGCCACGCGAATTCACCCCTGTCCTTATATTCGGTGTCTACATTCCCCCCAGCGCTAATGCTAAGGAGGCGCTCTGTGAACTGTACGGGGCTATTAGCGAACTGCAGAACGCACACCCTGATGGACTGTTTATTGTCACCGGTGATTTTAACCATGCGAACCTTAAGTCAGTGCTCCCCAAATTCCATCAGTATGTGGACTTTGCAACGAGAGGGGAGAACGCATTGGACCTGGTTTACACAAACATCCCCGACATGTACCGGGCAGAGCTCTGCCCCCACCTCGGATACTCAGACCACATCTCTGTTATGCTAATCCCAGCATACAGACTGCTCGTCAGCCGCTCCAGACCAGTTCAGAAGCAGGTGAAAACCTGGCCAGCAGGAGCCATCTGCTCTTCAAGACTGCTTTGAGCACACTGACTAGCACATGTTCAGGGAGGTTGCAACCGATGGCGACTCTACCAACTTAGAGGAGTACACAGCATCAGTGACCAGCTACATCAGCAAGTGCATTGATGATGTTACTCTGTCCAAGACCATCACTATATGCGCTAACCAGAAGCCATGGATGACCGCAGAGGTGCGTGCGCTGCTGAGGTCCTGCGACTCCACCTTCAGAGCAGGCAACAAGGCAGCTCTAACAACAGCAAGGGCCAAACTGTCCCGAGCCATCAGAGGGGCAAAGCGTGCACATGCCCAGCTAATCCACAGTCACTTCCAGGACAGCGGCGACACGCGGCACATGTGGAAGGGCATCCAGGACATCACCAATTACAAAGCAACATCACCTGACTGTGCAGGTGATGCCTCCCTCCCAAATGCGCTGAATAACTTCTACGCCCAGTTTGAGGCGGAAAATGACGTGGTGGCGAGGAAGTCCACCCCGCCTACAAATGACCAGGTGCTGTGTCTCTCCGTGGCTGACATGAGAAGGACCCTGTGCAGGGTTAACCCACGGAAGGCTGCTGGACCGGACAACAACCCTGGTAGAGTGCTCAGAGGATGTGCAGACCAACTAGCAGATGTTCTCACTGACATCTTCAACATCTCCCTGAGCAGCACCACCATTCCAACGTGCTTCAAAGCCGCCACCAACTTCCCTGTGCCGAAGAAGTCTTCAGTGTCCTGCCTAAATGACTACCGTCCCGTTGCACTTACATCATCATCATCATCAGTATTTCGAGAGGCTCATCAAGAGGCATATCAAGACCCTGCTGCCCCCCTCACTGGACCCCCTGCAGTTTGCGTACCGTCCCAACTGCTCAACAGATGACGCCATTGCCACCACCCTCCACCTGGCCCTAACCCACCTGGATAAAAAAGACACATACGTTCAGATGCTGTTCATAGACTTCAGTTCAGCATTCAATACAATCATCCCTCAGAAACTGATTGGAAAGCTGAGCCTACTGGGCCTGAACACCTCCCTCTGCAACTGGATCCTAGACTACCTGATTGGGAGACCTCAGTCAGTCCGGATCGGGAGCAGCATCTCCAACACCATCACACCGAGCACGGGGGCTCCCCAGGGTTGCGTGCTCAGTCCATTGCTGTTCACTCTGCTGACCCACGACTGTGCTGCAACACACAGCTCGAACCATATCATCAAGTTCACCGATGACACGACCGTGGTGGGTCTCATCAGCAAGAACGATGAGTCAGCTTATAGAGAGGAGGTGCAGCAGCTGACGGACTGGTGCAGAGCCAACAACCTGTCTCTGAATGTGAACAAAACAAAAGAGATGGTTGTTGACTTTAGGAGGGCACGGAGCGGCCACTCCCTGCTGAACATCGACGGCTCCTCGGTAGAGATTGTAAAGAGCACCAAATTTCTTGGTGTTCACCTGACGGAGAATCTCACCTGGTCCCTCAACACCAGCTCCATAACAAAGAAAGCCCAGCAGCGTCTCTACTTTTTGCGAAGGCTGTGGAAAGTCCATCTCCCACCCCCCATCCCCATCACATTCTACAGGGGTTGTATTGAGAGCATCCTGAGCAGCTGCATCACTGCCTAGTTTGGAAATTGCACCATCTCGGATTGCAAGACCCTGCAGCGGATAGCGAGGTCAGCTGAGAAGATCATCGGGGTCTCTCTTCCCACCATCACAGACATTTACACTACACACTGCATCTGCAAAGGAAACAGCATTATGAAGGATCCCATGCCCCCCTCATACAATCTCTTCTCCCTCCTGCTGTCTGGGAAAAGGCTCCGAAGCATTCGGGCTCTCACGAACAGACTATATAACAGTTTCTTCCCCCAAGCTATCAGACTCCTCAATACCCGAAGCCTGGACTGATACCTTGCCCTACTGTCCTGTTTATTATTTATTGTAATGCCTACACTGTTTTTGTGCACTTTATGCAGTCCGGTGTAGGTCTGTAGTCTAATATAGCTTTCTTTGTGTTTTTTTGTTACTACGTAGTTCAGTCTAGTTTTTTGTACTGTCATGTAAACCATGGTCCTGAAAAATGTTGTCTCATTTTTACTATGCACTGTACCAGCAGTTATGGTCGAAATGACAATAAAAGTTGACTTGACTTGACTTGAATTGATAGGTGGGACTTGTTTTACCTGGATCCAAGGAAGTTGATAGAAATATATAAGATTATGAGAGGCATAGATAGGGTAGATAGTCAAAATCATTTAGCATGATCAAAAATTAGGGGGCATAGTTTTAAAGTGAGAGGTAGGAGTTTTAAAGGGGATCTGAGGGAAAGGTTCTGTTTTTTTTTTACAGAGGCAGTGGTTGATATTTGCAACAGACTGCCAGAGAAGATGGTGAGATCAAATATGATTACTATGGTTAAGACACTTTTAGGCTGGTACTTCACTAGGCAAGGCACTGAAGGATATAGTCTTAATGAGGGCAGCTGGGATTGGTGCATATTAACAAAACAGTCAGCATGTTTCTCCTTGGAGCGATGGAGGATGAGAGGTGACCTGATAGAGGTGTATAAGATGATGAGAGGCATTGATCGTATGGAAAGTCAGAGGCGTTTTCCCAGGGCTGAAATGGCTAGCATGAGAGGGCACAGTTTTAAGGTGCTTGGAAGAAGGTACAGAAGAAATGTCAGGGGTAAGTTTTTTACGCAGAGAGTTGTGAGAGGGTGGAATGGGCTGCCGGTGACAGTGGTGGAGGCAGATACAATAGGGTCTTTTAGGGAGGCTCCTGGATAGATACATGAAGCTTCGAAAAATAGACGGCTATGGGTAACCCTAGGTAATTTCTAAAGTAAGTACATGTTTGACACAGCATTGTGGGCTGAAGGGCCTGTATTATGCTGTAGGTTTCCTATATTTTGCAACTCTAAAACATAAAACTAATTGAAAGGAAAACAAGGGAGCCGAGAGATAATGTGTCCAGCCCTGCGGAAAGGTCTTGGCTCGAAACATTGACTGTTTACTTTTTTTTCCCATAGATACTCCCTGGCCTGCTGCATTTCTTGGCATTTTGTGCGTGTTGCTTGGATTTCCAGCATCGGCAGATTTTCTCGTTTGTGAGAGGTAATGTGTGTCGTTTTTACTTCAATGAGTTGTGTACGTATACAATGACATGGCAGTGTAATGATGTATGCCATTCAGGTAATCCATAATGAATTATTTAAACAAAGAATGCTTAATCAAACAATATATTTACAATATTACTCAAATATTATTGAAATATTAAATACAAAACACTCCTACCTACCACACACACACACACACACACACACACACACACACACACACACACACACACACACACACACACACACACACACACACACACACACACACACACACACACACACACACACACACACACACACACAATACAACTACCATGTAGACATCCATAGCATAGTAAATGTTAACGTCCCCATTCAGGCCAAAAGATTTAATTGCTGTGGAGGACTTCTTACTCTTGTGGGATAAAGCCTTTCCTGACAAGGGTGGTGGAGGGGGGTGGGTCACTCTGCTTGGCAGGGGAGACTTGGGTCTGTGAGACAATCTTAGGCTCCATGGTAGTTGTAGGAGTTGACTCTGAAACTGCAGGAAGTGGTTCTGACAGGTCTGGAGTTGACGCTGGACTTGTTTCTTCTGGACATGGTGGCATCCTGACCAGTGTATAGCAAGCTTCATTAGATGATGTGGATGCTCATGGCTGAGTACGGTGTCTGACGTCACCATTTCCTTTACTTTTGGAAAGCCACCTCACATTGCTTTGTCCATTGTAATTTCTTCCTGATCTGTAGTAATGAATTGGTAGGAACCTGTTACAGTAATTGACAAATTCTAGAAAGGACCGCAACCGTAACACGTCCTTTGTGGAGTCCGTCACCATGTGAATGTTCTCAGCACACTTGTGTAATCCTTATGCATCAATGGTGTGACCATAGTAAGTGCTGCTAGAATTAGAGAATTCACATTTGTTGCATCATGCTCCAAGACCATAATCTTCTAATCGTTTTAACACTGTTTTGAGATTTTGGAGGTGTTTTGTCATCCATAGTGATGTCATCCAGGTGACACTGGGCAACTTTGCAGCACCTAGTCCATAGCTTTTTGGCAGAGTACAGGTGCAGATGCTTCTCCAAAAATAAGCCTATTATAGCGATAAAGCCCTTTGTGAGGGGTTATGGTGAGAAACACTTCAGATTCTTCTTCCATCTCCATCTGTAGGTGGGTCTCAGCTAAGTTCACTTTGCTGAAGTGTTTTCCCTCCAGAAAAGCTTGCAAAGATATCCTGGGCAGGGGGTATTGATCTACTTTCAGTACTGGGTTGATGGTGACCTTAAAATCACGACAGATCCTGACAGATCCATTCTTCTTGGCTACTGGGACCACTGGCATTGCCCATGGGCTCCATTCAACCTTGGAACGAATTCCTTCAGTTTCTATGTAATCTAGCTCACTTGCTACTTTATCACGGATGATATAAGGAACCGGACAGGCTTTGCAGAATTTGGGTGTGGCATTTTAGTTTAACACTATTTCATCCTTGATATGTTTGAGTTTTCCAATGCCATCCTTGAACATTGCTGTGCCATCATCCAGTACCTTTCTTAATGTGCTTTCAGTTGACCATTATAGGGATGTGGCATGCAAATAATGGATGGATCTCAAATTAAGTTGCAGTTGTCTCAGCCAATCACAGTCTCAGAATGCTGGCCCTCTTGTATTCACTACATCATGCCCAAAGTGACTTGTTGGTTGTTGTAGTTCACTGTTACAAATGTCATTCCCACAGGAGTTCTTTTTTTCTGGTAGAAGTTCTTAGTTGGATATCTCTAGACTTCAGTTCAGTATTTTTGAAACGCCATTCAAACTCATTTTGTGGAATGACTGAGCAGCCAAACCAGTATCCAATTCCATTTTAATTAATTTGTTGTTCACCACTGACGTAAGCCATATTGCTGGTCTCCTGGTAGTTTTCACATTGTAATTCTCAAGGCTACTCAATCCTGCAACAGTCTCATCATTATCAGAACTTTTCATCAACAGCATGCAGATGGTTCTCTTCTTGAAACTGCAACTTGACTTTCTTTCCTTTTCTCTTCACTGTGCAGCCCACTTATTTTTGTCTGCCTGACATGCTCTTTTTATGTGTCCTACCCTTTTGCATTTTCTGCAAGTTTTGCCTTTAAATTTGTATTTGTTTCGTCTACGTGAGTCCCTGCCACAACAGTAACACTATTTGTTTGGCCAGGCCGGTTTCTGTTTAGACGCTGCAATTTTGTTCATGCTCACTTTCATTCCTGTATGCAACTCAATTTTGTCTCTGTCTGCTGTTTCCATTGATACAGCTATTTCAACTGCTCTTTTAAGTGTAAGATGTGCTTCAGTTAGGAGCCATTTTTTAATGCTTTCTTGTAAGATTACACAAATTAAACTATCTCTCAGTACATCATTAAACCCATTACTGAACTGACAATGCTCAGACAATCTCTTCAATTCAGCCACATATGCTGAAATTAACTCCCTTCCTTTTGAAACCTCCGTGATGTGATAGATGTGATAGAGTAGGAGGGGCCAGAGGAGGAGGTGTTGCATTGCTTGTCTGAGAAAATCTTATGGCGGTGCTTTGGAAGGATAGATTAGAGAGCTCCTCTAGGGAGGCTATTTGGGTGGAATTGAGGAATGGGAAAGGTGTAGTAACACTGATAGGAGTGTATTATAGGACACCTAATGGGGAGCGTGAGTTGGAAGAGCAAATGTGTAAGGAGATAGCAGATATTTGTAGTAAACACAAGGTGGTGATTGTGGGAGATTTTAATTTTCCACACATAGATTGGGAAGCTCATTCTGTAAAAGGGCTGGATGGTTTAGAGTTTGTGAAATGTGTGCAGGATAGTTTTTTGCAACAATACATAGAAGTACCGACTAGAGATGGGGCAGTGTTGGATCTCCTGTTAGGGAATGCGATAGGTCAGCTGACAGATGTATGTGTTGGGGAGCACTTCGGGTCCAGTGATCACAATAGCATTAGCTTCAATATAATTATGGAGAAGGACAGGACTGGACCTAGAGTTGAGATTTTTGATTGGAGAAAGGCTAACTTTGAGGAGATGCGCAGGGATTTAGAGAGAATGGATTGGGTCAAGTTGTTTTATGGGAAGGATGTAATAGAGAAATGGAGGTCATTTAAGGGTGAAATTATGAGGGTACAGAATCTTTATGTTCCTGTTCGGTTGAAAGGAAAGGTTAAAGGTTTGAAAGCACCATGGTTTTCAAGGGATATTAGAAACTTGGTTCGAAAAAAGAGGGATGTCTACAATAGATATAGGCAGCATGGAGTAAAGGAATTGCTCAAGGAATATAAAGAATGTAAAAGGAAACTTAAGAAAGAGATTAGAAAAGCTAAAAGAAATTATGAGTTTGGTTTGGCAAATAAGGTGGAAGTAAATCCGAAAGGCTTCAACAGTTATATTAAAAGCAAGAGGATAGTGAGGGATAAAATTGGTCCCTTAGAGAATCAGTGTGGTCAGCTATGTGTGGAGCTGAGGGAGATGGGAGAGATTTTGAATGATTTCTTCTCTTCGGTATTCACTAAGGAGAAGGATATTGAATGGTGTAAGGTGTGGGAAACAAGTAAGGAAGTTATGGAACCCATGACAATTAAAGAGGTGGAAGTACTGGCGCTTTTAAGAAATTTAAAAGTGGATAAATCTCCGGGTCCTGACAGGATATTCCCCAGGACCTTGAGGGAAGTTTGTGTAGAGATAGCAGGAGCTCTGATGGAGATCTTTCAGATGTCATTAGAAACGGGGATTGTGCCGGAGGATTGGCGTATTGCTCATGTGGTTCCATTGTTTAAAAAGGGTTCGAGAAGTAAGCCTGGCAATTATAGACCTGTCCGTTTGACATCAGTGGTGGGTAAATTAATGGAAAGTATTCTTAGAGATAGTATTTATAATTATCTGGATAGACAGGATCTGATTAGGAGTAGCCAGCATGGATTTGTGTGTGGAAGGTCATGTTTGACAAACCTTATTGAATTTTTTGAAGTAGTTACGAGGAATGTTGACGAGGGTAAGGCAGTGGATGTAGTCTATATGGACTTCAGCAAGGCCTTTGACAAAGTTCCACATGGAAGGTTAGTTAAGAAGGTTCAGTCGTTAGGTATTAATGCTGGAGTAATAAAATGGATTCAACAGTGGCTAGATGGGAGATGCCAGAGAGTAGTGGTGGATAATTGTTTATCGGGATGGAGGCCGGTGACTAGCGGGGTGCCTCAGGGATCTGTTTTGGGCCCAATGTTGTTTGTAATATACATAAATGATCTGGATGATGGGGTGGTAAATTGGATTAGTAAGTATGCTGATGATACTAAAGTAGGAGGTGTTGTGGATAATGAGGTGGGTTTTCAAAGCTTGCAGGGAGATTTATGCCGGTTAGAAGAATGGGCTGAACGTTGGCAGATGGAGTTTAATGCTGAGAAGTGTGAGGTTCTACATTTTGGCAGGAATAATCCAAATAGAACATACAGGGTAAATGGTAGGGCATTGAGGAATGCAGTGGAACAGAGAGATCTAGGAATAACAGTGCATAGTTCCCTGAAGGTGGAGTCTCATGTAGATAGGGTGGTGAAGAAGGCTTTTGGAATGCTGGCCTTTATAAATCAGAGCATTGAGTACAGAAGTTGGGATGTAATGTTAAAATTGTACAAGGCATTGGTAAGGCCAAATTTGGAATATTGTGTACCGTTCTGGTCACCGAATTATAGGAAAGATATCAATAAATTAGAGAGTGTGCAGAGACGATTTACTAGGATGTTACCTGGGTTTCAGCACTTAAGTTACAGAGAAAGGTTGAACAAGTTAGGTCTCTATTCATTGGAGCGTAGAAGGTTGAGGGGGGATTTGATCGAGGTATTTATAATGTTGAGAGGGATAGATAGAGTTGACGTGAATAGGCTGTTTCCATTGAGAGTAGGGGAGATTCAAACGAGAGGACATGATTTGAGAGTTAGGGGGCAAAAGTTTAAGGGAAACACGAGGGGGTATTTCTTTACTCAGAGAGTGATAGCTGTGTGGAATGAGCTTCCTGTAGAAGTAGTAGAGGCCAGTTCAGTTGTGTCATTTAAGGTAAAATTGGATAGGTATATGGACAGGAAAGGAGTGGAGGGTTATGGGCTGAGTGCGGGTAGGTGGGACTAGGTGAGATTAAGAGTTCGGCACGGACTAGGAGGGCCGGAATGGCCTGTTTCCGTGCTGTGATTGTTATATGGTTATATAGTTATGAAACCTAAAATGTTCTGTAATCAACAATGGTTTTGGTTCCAAATGTTTCTGTGTGATATCAGCAAAGCTCATATTGGCTAGCTTGATTGGAGCAGTCAAACTTCTAAGCCAATGGTATGACTTTAAACCCATTTTATTCTCAATCTCAGTTCATGACTCTTATATGTTTTATGGCTTCAGAGAATGTTATAAGTCCTATTTGTATTGGCACGTTGTGGTGAAATGTCAAATGTGTCAGGGCAAATCGCACACAGAAGTCCTGAGACCCATTGAGCATGATGCCCCTGGAAATGTTCACTTGCCTAATGTAGTGAGGATTGTGTAGATTTTACACTCTATTTGCAGAAGATCCATTCTCTTCTTTCTTTTTTCTTTATCAATCGTTTTATTAGTTAAATAGAAGAGTACATATATAAATATAAGCAAGAGCAGAATTATCTCAAATATCTATATCAATAACAATTCATATAAAAGGTAAAATAAACATTATCAAGATCATACATAGTATTAATCTAATAGTACATAATAAAGAAAAAGATAATTGATTCTTCTCTTATCCATAAAAAGAAGAAAAAAGATGAAGAAACTTTCATAATTAAAATATACACAAAAAAACCCCAAAACAAAAAAAAAGCAAAAAAAAGAGAAAAAAACAGAACTGGGCAGCTCAAACTGTGAAAGCAAGAAAAAAAGAAAAACTTTCTGATCAAATCCAACACTTCGAGAAGGTCAAACATGAGGAAATCTGCAGATGCTGGAAATTCAAACAACAACACACACAAAATGCTGGCGGAACACAGCAGGCCAGGTAGCATCTATAGGGAGAAGCGCTGTCAACATTTCGGGCCAAGACCCTTCGTCCTGATGAAGGGTCTCATCCCGAAACGTTGACAGCGCTTCTCCCTATAGATGCTACCTGGCCTGCTGTGTTACGTCAACATTTTGTGTGTGTTGTTACTTCGAGAAGGTAACTGGAAGGGATCCATTCTCAAAGAAGCAAATTTCCCAGCCTTTTGGTTCTGGACAAGAAGTCTGAGCTTGAGGCTTCCAATGTCACTATAGTAATCCACAAAATTGAATTTCACTTGGTCTTTCCTGATTAACAGTAGGAATAAACAACCATTCAGGGAGGAAATGTCACTTCCTAACAGTTGTGGTTAATGCATTGTTCTAGCGTGGCTCTTTATAGTCTCTGTGCAAAGTTGCAAACCATGTAATGTAAGTGAAACTTTAATTTATTTGAAAGGATTATAAATCTTTATGCCAGCAGTTCAAAGATTCAAACAACATATAATACTGTGTTCCCATGAAGAGTCTTCTATATGGAGTGTTTACTCTGTTGTTCTTTCAGCAGAGACACACGAGAGTGCAGGTACTGGAATCTGGAGTGGAAAAAAATGCTGGAAGACTCAATGGGTCAGGCAGCATCTGTGATGGGAAAGGAATGATCAATGCTGATGAGTTTTGACACAGGGTCTTGAAAGAAACATCAACCATTCTTTTCCTCCAGTACTTCCTGTTTCTTTCCAATAATCAGGCCTTGTCAGTTGTGCCAGCAATAACTATTTTTATTTTGTCTTAAATGTTGCTGCTGCAGACTACAGGCACTACTTTGCAAAACATATTCAAATCTGTTGAGAATCATTAACCTAGGAATATTATATTTCACATTCAGACTCATGCAGTTATCCATTATAAGGAAGTAAAAGATTACCCTTACCTCATAGCCTGCAAGCCCAATTTCACCCTGAACACCCATACGACCAGGAGCACCCTAGTGAGAGGAAAGAAATACTTATCTGACAGCTGAATCCGGAAGCAAGAAATTATAGTGATATGTTTATTCGTTTTAAATAATTTTATTGTAAGTACATAACTTTCCCCCTTGCAGTGATTATTAGGACTCAATGTATTGGAATGTGTAAAGTTAAATAGAATTTCCGCACACAGATCTTATAGGTTGAGAATGAATTTTATTTCTTAGTATATGTCAGACCCATGTTATCTCACATTGCAAAGCTGAAGTAGGCCTTGAATGCAATATAAACAAATCAAAAACAGTCTACTGAATTTAATGTGGAAAAATGCACAGCCTCTGTCAATACCATTCTGAGTTAACATGTTCTGTGATTCTTTTTAACTTTGCATTCTTAGAACACCAAACACTCTACTTAATAACACAGTACAGACCCTTAGGCACAAATCATATTGTGCCAGCCTTTTAACCTACTTTAAGATCAATCTAACCCTTCCCTCCTATATAGCCCTCCATTTTTTTCTATCATCCGTGAGCCTAGCTAGAAGCTTCTTAAATGTCCTCAATGTATCTGCCTCTACCACCAGTCTGTGTAAAGAACTTACTTCTGACAAGCTCCTCCCCCCCCCCCCCGAAACTTTCTTGTTGGCTTCCTAGTGGTATATTTAGTTCAGAAAAAAAGTGATGTTTTTTAACAAAACTTTATACCAGAGATCCTCGTGTTCCTCGAGATCCCTTGGGCCCTTGGATTCCTATAGGTCCTTGCTCTCCTGGGGGTCCAGTTTCTCCCAGGTATCCCATGTGTCCTTTGCTGCCCTACACAACAACATATGAAAGGGTTAAAAGGTATCTCTTCACCGGCTAGTGATTCCAACATATTTTGGATAAGAAATATAGCAGTAGAGTCCAAGAAACAATTAAACTCTAAATTTACTAAATAACTTTAGAAGGAAATCCACTTGAGCATTTATAATCTGAAATGTAGTAACTGTAAGATGGAGGATGGAGAGTGGTTATTGGAAAGATATTAGGATAAAATAGTTGGATGGAATGCAATGCATTGTTAGAGGTGGATTCAAAGTTCATTTATTATCAAAGTATGTATACAGAATACAACTCTGAGATTCACCCCCCCTCCCCACCCTGCAGGCAACCACAAAACAAAGAAACAGCATACACAAAGTGCACTGCAGATGCTGTGGTCAAATCAAGACATACAAAAAAGCTGGATGAACTCAGCAGGTCGGGCAGCATCCGTTGAAAGGAGCAATCAACGGATGCTGCCCGACCTGCTGAGTTAATCCAGCTTTTTTGTACGTCTTGAAAGAAACAGCATGGAACCCATTTCTGGAAAAACATCAAACGTCCAATGCATGAAAAAAAGAACTGCGCAAACGGCAAAAAGTGTGCGAAGCAACACATAGGATATCAACATCAAACCAGGACTCCAGGACCATTCAGTTCAATGTGGTTCAGTACCACTAACCAACTGTATGCCGCAGAGCCAGTCTTCATCGAAGTGCTGCAGTCCTCACCAATTGCACTGATCAAACCATTCAGAAGCAGAGTTACCAAAATCCCGAAGCATACACCATGAACATCGAAGTCCCCCAAAGCCATTCCATGGCCACAACTCTTGGCGATCAATCCTTGCAATTTGGAATCCTGCACTTTCTGCCGATGGCAGCAAGCGAGTGGGAGGAGAAGACCGGTGAAACGTAGGCAGACAACACCGAACACCCGTGCGTCCGCTGCTTTCATCTTTGTCATCTTCAAACTTGCTTAGTGCCTCAGTTGACAAGGAGTAATGGAATCGATTATGGGTCCAGGCTTCCAGATCACCAGGCCACACACCCTGCTCCCAACCTGACTGGACTCCCTTAGAGACAGCAAAGCAGCAGATGCTGTTGATTTCCATAGATTGAATCACTTTACATTTTGTTGATAGGTCTTCCCCACGGTCACAGAGGAAATGATCCATTCATGTAAGTTCCATAATTTGATAAGACCATGGAAGTGCTACCTTCAATCAATACTGTCAAGCATTAGAGTCTTTTAAAAATACTTCAGAGATGAAATGGTATAACTCTTATATATTACCAGTGTATGAAAAAATGGTTGTTTTAAATGAATTTAACTTCTGGATGTTAGAACATTCTAGTTTGGCAAATAGAAATGAATGGCCTAATAATGAAAGAAAGTTAGATGGATACAATAATTGACAGGAAAAGGGACAAAGGATTGCCCAAGTACAAACATAATTGCAGAATGATGCTATTGGGATACAGGCGGTTAGATCTGGATGTAAAAGTTGGCAAACACTGAAAGCTTTTTGATACTACTAAACAAGACACAAGTGCAACCAACCTTTCTACCAGGTATTCCTCTAATCCCAGGTCTTCCTGGTTTTCCTTCAGGTCCCTAGATGACAATAACAACATCAGTTAAGTCAATATTCTGCACCCTGTCTGTACAGCAACCATTTATTTAGCTGGTGGTACAAAAATAAAAAGGACCAGATAAATCAGACAACAGCTTGAAGGAGAACAGAGTTATCATTACATGTTGACCTTTCAGTTAACTGGTGTTACATTGATCTGCGAAATCAGTTCTCAAAAACCGCTTGCTGACTGTGTTATAAGAAGAACAATTTTTTTGATTAGAACTGAATTCAGCCACTAACCTCACTTCCCTCCCACCCACCACTCCCTGGACTAAAGATATCTCATTTATTGTATGAAATTCCATCCAATATGATGGTCAGGAACTGGTGAGTGAAACTCAGCTGAACTCAGTGGGTTGAAAGCTAAAATGGATTCAAGGAAGCTACCTACTTCTAGATGAAGTATGCTTTCTGTAGTTCTAGATTTTGATTGGGTTGAGGATAAACTCATGACTTTGTAATGCATATATCTAAAACTTCAATATTGCAAAACTCTAGAATTTCTGATCACAAACAAGAGAAAATCTGCAGATACTGGAAATCCAGGCAACACACACAAAATGCTGGAGGAACTCAGCAGGCCAGGCAGCATCTATGGAAAAGAGTACACAGTGAACATTTCGGGACTCTTTTCTATAGCCTGGCCTGCTGAGTACCGAGATCCTCCAGCATTTTGCGTGTGTTGTCTAGAACTTCTGTGCAACTCTTAGATTTGATGAAATCCAAATATAATGCCTAAACAGACACCTTTCAATTTCAAAGAAATTTGACACTAACTTTATAACTTACTTGATGAAATAAATTGAAGGATTACTGTAATAAATCAAATCAGTTAAATAGTTTCAGATCTGTGTAGAACAGCATAAGCAGGTTAAGCAACATCAATTGTTTAGAAATCACTCTTGGAGGAAAGGAGAGATGTGCAGATTTCACATGCTGATTGAGAAAATTTTATATTAGGGAGACCCAAGGAGGATAAAAATTATTCTTTCTATAACTTTAACAAACATATCAAATCAACAGGAAGAGATCACTTGAATAATTTTATATTACGAGTTCATTCAAGTTTCTGCCATGGCACTGGACTATTTTCCCCTTATTTTGTCATAATTTCAGTGATTTATTTCCTCATTTTTTTCTTTAGAGTTGATTTTACGTGGAATCCAAAGAGACAAATTTCACTGCCAATGATTCAGCATGATCCTTCTTTAAGCATTTGCACACTTGGTAATTTTGCATTCCCAAAAGACCATTTCTACTTGTTAGAAAAGTGAAAAGCTGAAGGAAATTTTCTATAAAACATTTTGAGCAAAATGAATATTTCCTGGCCCTAGAGAGGTAGCCACACTAATGGTGATGACAACCCTGTAATATCAACCCTGTAATATCAGCATTGTTGTAACAGCTACCAGTTATTGTGTGAAGGGTTTTATATGTACAAAGTTTACTTAACTGCTCAGGGCAAGGTCTTAAAGCCCTCTTATAAACACCCATTATCTGTGACATCATTCATTTCAGTCTGCAAATGACCAAGACACAGCATTTATTGTAGTACCTCAATATGAATTTTCTGGAGGGCTGGGACATGGGTGGGAGAGAGATGGGAATAAATAAACTCAGACTGCTTTCCCACAACCTGAATATTTGGAGTAATTTACAGACATGAGATTTGGGGCCAGGAGCAGACTTTTTATTACAGATCTGATAAGCCCCAGGATAGAGTAAATAGAATTTAGGTCTGTACTGCAAATCTCCTTTGTGCACAATTAATATTTCATAGTTGTGTTGAATTTCAGGAAAATAAAACAGCAAGAAACACAAGTGAGTCAATCTCAATGATGCCCTCTGTCCTCTCCCATAAGACTCCCCTTTCTCCAGCACTTTACCTCTTTCACCAATTGACTTCCCAGCTCTTCACTTTACTCCTCCCCCTCTCCCGGTTTCACCTATCACCTACCACCTTGTACTTTTTCCTCTCCCCCCCCCCCAACCTTCTTACTCTGACTACTTGTCTTTTTTTTCTCCAGTCCTGAAGAAGAGTCTCAGCCTGAAGTGTTGACTGTTTACCCTCTTCCATTGACGCTACCTGGCCAGCTGAGTTCCTACAGCATTTTGTGTGTGTGGTTTAATAACGTTGTCTCAAACAGTAACAAAACTAAATGACTCACAATATATGATGTAGAATTTAACCATCAACAGATTCTAGTTATGAATAGAAGTCCAATTTAAGTACATCTTATACATATTTATATCTCGCCCTCTATTTATATCTTACAATGATGTGGAAAGAGCTATTCCTCTTTACACAGCCTAATGCCGGTTCCCAAGGGAGCAATTTCATCTGATGCATTCCCCCATTCCTTATTTTCATGCAACATTGCTACTCATTCTCCTTCACACATAAACACAAGAGAGCCTGCAGAGGCTGGAAATCTTGAGCAACACACACACACACACACACACACACCCCCACCCCAAGTCAGGCAGTATCTAAGGAGGGGAGTAAACAGTCAATGTCTCAGGCAGAGATCATCAGACTTGCTGAGCTCCTCCAGCTTTTTGGGCGTGTGTGTGTGTCGTGCCTTTGCACATGCTTGCCAATTCCTCTTTGATTCTTTTTTGCCATTAAAGATAAAAGAGCAGCTTTATCTGTCACAAATACAGAGAAACATACAGTGAAATGTGTCGGGAATGCGCTGGGAGCAGCCTGCAAAAATCACCATACTATCTGCACCAAAACAGCACACCCACAACTAATTAACCAAAGCCTGCTCGTCTTTGGAATGTGGGAGGAAACTGAAGCATGCAGAGGAAACCTATGTATGAACTCCTTACAGACAGAGGGGGGACTGAACCATGATCTTCCGGCTGGCGCTGTAAAGCATTACGGTAATCGCTGTGCTAACCTAGTCTGCTGGTAATTTACAGGGACATGGCTGGGATGTGGGAGGAAACCAGAACCTCCAGAGGAAATGGAATATGGTCACAGAAGGAATGCGCCAACGCTGCACTGAGGTCAGGATTAAACCCAGCTCCCCAGAGTTGTGAGACAGCTGCACTAAACACTTCACCTCAATGCCACCGCAAAGCTATGTCATGTTCAATGAGAATTCTGGGGTTGGCAAATGAGACGAGATCAGTTAATTCCCAAAAAACAGTTGCAGTGATATCTGAGCCAGATTTGAAAAGATTTAAATGTAATCTGGGGATACATATGCTTTCTGGCAGCAGCTTGTAAAAATGCTTTCTAGTTTTAAAAATATCCCTCCATTTTGCAATCACACATAAGACTTCAATAAAATTTAAATGAGTGGTTTAGGAAAAGATGACATCACTTTTATTTTATTGGTTATTCAGGAAACTAAACGTAAACAGATAACCTGACAAAAGACAACTTGACAAATCGCCTGATAATTCACCCTGTTACAGTTAACAAAAAGTTCTTAAAATATGAATTTATTGAACTTCATGATACGTCCATTCCAATTTCACAGACATCTTTATTCTATTAACCTGTAGCAAAGGGAGAAAGATCTACTCTTCCTACTTCACCATGGAGTCCATCAATGCAGCGTTACAAAAAGGCAATGTAACACGGGGAGGATAACTTGTAAGATTTCTGAATCTGGTGGCCACCTGAACATCAATAGAAGAAACATCACTGGAAGAAACTAAACATAAAGTTATTTGAGGCTAAAATGAGTCTTTGCTCTCTGAAAATTCAAAGCCAAGGTTTAAACATTAGACTTTAGGATGGACATGGATTTCACAAGGTCCCCCGTGAAAGGCTGGTCCAAAATATGAGCTGATGCATTTGTGGGGTTCTCATGATGCAAAGACGTGCATCATGAATGGTTAGATCTTAGGGAGTATTGAAGAACAGAGGGATCTTGCTATGAAACTCCACAGATCTTTGGCAATGCACGTTAGACAATATAGTTAGGAAAGCATAAGGGATACTGCCCTTCATTGGTCAGGGCACAGAATTCAGGAGTAGGAAGGTTATGGTTCAATGTTACAATTTAACTAATTTAGAGATACAGTACAGTAACAGGCCCTTCCAGCCCAACATCCCAATTATACCCATGTGACCAATTAACCTTCTAACCCTTCTGTCTTTGGTATGCGGGAGGAAACCAGAGCACCTAGAGGAAACACACACAGTCTCGGGAAGAACGTACAAACTGCTTCCAGACAGTGGCAGAAATGAACTCAGGTCGCTGGCAATGTAATAGTGTTATACTAACCGCTACACTAATGTGCCAACCCCTTTAGGCACTCTCAATTGGGGTACAGTACTGCATGCAGTTCTGGTCATCAAAGTAGAGGAAAGATGAAACAGTGGAGGTGAGTGTGCAAAGGAAATTCACAGGAAATTGCCCGGGATGAGGCAAGATTGGAGAAGCTAGGTCTTTTCTCCACCAAGCAAAGGAGGCTAATGGGTAATGTTACTTTTTTATTTATTGAGATATAGTGTGGAATAGCCCTTTCTGACCCTTCGGGCCAAGCCACCCACCAAACCCCTGACTTAACCCTAGCCTAATCATGTGACAATTTACAATGACCAATTAACGTACCAACCAGTACTTCTTTAGACTGTGGGAGAAACCCGAAACCCACATGGTGACGGGGCGAACATAAGAAATAGGAGCAGGAGTCGGCTGTCTGGCCAGTTGAGCCTGCTCCGCCATTCAATAAGAACATGGCTGATCTGGCTGATTTGGTTCTGAATGCTGTTGCTTGCTGTTGTTGTTTGCATGATTTGTGCTTTCTTTTCTCTCTCTACATGTTAGGCACTTGTCTTTTTAAAATTGGGTTCTTTAGGTTTCTTGTTTTGTGGCTGCTTGTAAGCAGACAAATCTCAAGGTTGTATAATTTATATAATTTATTATATAATCATCTCCACCTACCTGCCTTTCTCTGTAACCCTTAATTCCCCTACTATGCAAAAATCTATCCAACCTTGTCTTAAATACATTTACTGAGGTAACCTCCACTGCTTCATTAGGCAGAGAATTCCACAGATTCACCACTCTCTGGGAATAGTTCCTCCTCATTTCCATCCTAAATTTACTCCCCTGAATCTTGAGGCTGTGTCACCTAGTTCTAGAGAACTTCTTACTCCTTACAAACAGTGCGGTATGTGACTGAGGCAAGTAAAATGATGTGGTGTTTAAATAGGAAGACTGCATACCTCCATATCAGAGATAGAGAAAACCTGAGACTTGGGGAAGCGGGGTACAAGATTCATTAGGGATATTCTTCCCTCTGTCTGGTTTCCTTCTGAATATATCTTAGCCATTTTTCCCAAACTTTTCCGGTGGTAATGAGCTCAATATTCTAAACACAAAAATCACAGAGATGTCCGAGTCCCCAGATGGTTGTGACAAAAATTCTACAGTAAGCAGTTGTCAAAGACTTTACTGAATATGAATTTATGCCTGGAGGAATGCTTTGTGGTTCGTTCAATTTCATTTTTATTTTGTTCAAATGTAGCTCGCTAGACTATTTCAGAGGACAGTTAAAAAATGCTATGGATCTGGAGTGATGTACAGACCAGACTGGACAAAGTTTATTGAACTTGTTGGGTTTTTTTTATGCTCACTTGGTAATTTCATGGTCACCATTATTGAGAATAGACTTCAGCTACGGGACTTGAACCTATTTCCCTGGAAGACTTTCTGGCTGAAGGAGAAACTGACTGGCCGAGGGTTAGAATAGACCAAGCTGCTTTCACTAAGCCTAAAGGAGGTTTATCTACAACCCAATTAAACACAACAATAATTTCCTTTGTGTCCTCTTCATTTGGACTGCCAACTGATACTGTATAGAAATACTCAATGTTCAAAGTATGTATAAATTATACAACCTTGAGATTTGTCTGCTTACAAGCAGCCACAAAACAAGAAACCTAAAGAACCCAATTTTAAAAAGACCAGTACCTAACGTGTAGAGAGAAAAGAAAGCACAAATCATGCAAACAACAACAGCAAGCAACAGCATTCAGAACCAAATTGAGTCCGTAGACCCAGAGCCTGGAGCAGCTGGAATAGGCCCACAGCCTCTGTCTCAGTTCATCACACAGTGAGGCAAATCGCCGCGAAGCTTGCAAACATGAAGTGCATTGCAGCCGGAGCAGTCTCACAGCCTCAGCATTGCGGAGAGAGGAGTAAACGTTGTGGAAGAGCGAGTGGAATCAGCCTGATCCTCGCCACTGGCCCCAACA